>NC_055960.1:11755749-11885749 GCF_018492685.1 Alosa sapidissima
GTAGCGTTTCCCATAGCTGTTCATTATTTAACACGAATTCATTTCATCCCAGTGTGTATGACAAACTCTTTTATCTGTTACGGCCCCTATCACTCAGATGACCACAGCCGTGTGAAATTACAACCTTTGTGTGGAAAGGATTCCAAACACACAGACTACATCAACGCCAACTACATCGATGTGAGTGCAGTGCAGCTCTGGCCCAGCGCTGGCTCAGCTCCGGCCCAGCTCCTGCATGCCACTGGTATGCACTTTTTCATTGTACATGCAGACTACCTGCTGGCGTTGACCTTTGATTTCTCCCTCCGTGGTCAGGGGTACAAGAGAACAAAGGCATACATCGCAGCACAAGGGCCCCTGAAGGCCACCTTTGAAGACTTCTGGAGAATGGTCTGGGAGCAGAACACTGCCATCATCGTCATGATCACCAACCTTGTGGAGAAAGGCCGGGTAGGCAAGCAATCGCAGAAACAATGTTCACACATCTCTCAATTCTACCTTTTATCTTTCACACAGAATTATTCTTTTTATTGTCAGTATGGTACTGTTTAAGTATTAATGCACCAAAGCCTTAACATCACTTTTAAGACAGTTATGCATATGCTATGATATTTTACTTGTAGTATTTTGTACTGTTTCCAAAATCAATCTGCCCTACAAGATTTAATAGCATTGAATTGGATTGGATTTTCAGTGGTTTTGGTGGAGCTGGCTACGATGCTAACATTACCCTTTGTCTTCACTAGAGGAAATGTGACCAGTACTGGCCCAGTGAGAACAGTGATGAGTACGGCAACATTGTGGTGACCCTGAAGAGCACAAAAGTGTTTGCCTGTTACACAATCAGGCACTTCCTTATACGGAACACCAAGGCTAAGAAGGTCAGTGGAGACTCCATTTTATTCCCTATTTATTCAAAAGATTTGATTTTCGAAAATTAATGGCAAAGGGATATTTTTTTTTTTTTTTTTAAACATTCCAAGGTGTGATGTTTACATTCTATTTTTGGAAAATTCCTTGTTTTTTGGTCACTCATATACACAGTCTAAAATAAAAGTAATTTAGGCTAAAAGCACATAGACATCATGTGCATCATTTTGGCATGGTGATGATCTGACAATGCTGGATGTATGTTTGTCATTTCCTCTCTTTAGGGACAGAAAGGCCGACCTCACGAGCGTCCGGTGGTGCAGTATCACTACACGCAGTGGCCTGATATGGGCGTCCCGGAGTACACGCTCCCCGTCCTCACCTTCATCAGACGCTCCTGTGCCGCCGCCGCATCCACGTCCCGCATGGGTCCCATCCTGGTGCACTGCAGGTAGCGCTGTCCGCATAAATGCTAGACTAGACCGGGCCTGGACCCGCTATACAAGACTGGGCCTGGACCCGCTAGACTGACTAATACATTAGTAACCTCCCACAAAACAGAGAAGGCCTGGACCCACTGCAGATAAGAAACAGATCTAGGCCTATTCTCTACAATTGGAAACAGCACCAATGCTCTACTGTACATTGGTTTCGTAATTGACAATCTCCTTCTGTTGACGTGGATACTCAAGCATAAGGGCCTGTGCCACTGTCCATCAAACACGTTTTTTGCGCCAACACCATATATTTTCTTTACAAATCCTATTATATGAAGTTCAGCGTAGAAGCATTCTGTTTCAGAGTAACTAGTGAAAAATTACTACTGTGCTTTTTTTTGCTGGTGTAAAATGTTGTCAAAAATCAGAAATGATTGTGGGTATTAAGCAGGAGCAACTGCTTTGAAAATTAGATTTCAGGGATCTCCCAACTCAGAAATCGATATAGCTTTAGGGGGAGAAATTGAAAAAAGACTACAAGGGTTGTTCATTATTATGCTACAATGTAAAAGGGAAAAATTGCTTAGTGTACCTACCAGCTAAGCATTTTGTAGTTTGACACTGATAAAGGCGTAACCATGTTATGGAGGCATAATTTATTTCCTCTGCTCTCGCCAGTGCTGGGGTTGGCCGAACCGGCACATACATTGTCATTGATAGTATGCTGAAGCAGATGAAGGACAAAGGCACCGTTAACGTCCAGGGATTCCTGAAACACATCCGCACCCAACGCAACTACCTAGTACAGACCGAGGTATGCATGGCAATTTTAAAGGGATATTCCATAATTTGGGGAATTACGCTCAGTTTCCACCTCCCCTCGACTTAAACAATTAATTTTTACCTTTCTCTAGTTCATCCAGCCGTTCTGTGAGTCTGGTGATACCACTTTTAGCTCCAGCCTAGCATAGATCATTGAATCAGATTAGACCATTAGCATCTCGCCTGCTAGCATCCCGCTTAAAAGTGACTAATATTTCTGGTAATTTTCCTGTTGAAACTTGTCTCTTCTCAAGTTAGAAAGTCCAATAAGACTAACAGAAAATGAAACATGGTTCCCTTTGCCTTTTGTGTGTGTGTGTGTGTGTGTGTGCAACATGACCCACAAAAAGTCAGCTTTTTGAGTATATGAAGTAAAATGAAGAAATGTGTCCTTCTGACACACTCTCCACACATGTGAAAAAGTGGTAAGAAAACAGGAAATGCTGATGATGCCTGTCTTCCCCAGGAGCAGTACATCTTCATCCATGACACCCTGATGGAAGCCATCTTGGGCACAGAGACTGAGGTGCCTGTCTGGCAACTTCCTGCTTACGTCAGCAGCCTCCTCACGCCGGACATGAGCTACAGGTCCCAGATGGAGCGGCAGTTCCAGGTAACCACTTGTACACACACACATACATACAAGTTGCGAGTTAGAAAGTTGACTTAAAATTAATCATTATGATTTTAAAATCTGTCGTTTGCTTTAAGCCAGACAGACACTACGAGTTAGGTTGAGTTTTTGCCCAGATTCAGTCAGACCCAACTAACTTGAGAATTTGGCTGTATTCCAATTTGTCATGTACTTTGAGCAGGCTCATAATGCCCAGTTAGAAGGACCTAACAATCAACGTCTCTGAGATGTTAGAATTTTTTTTCAGCTGGCAGTGAACAGTGAACAGTTCTAATGTACAGTGAGTGAGCACTAGCCTGACGTAGCCATACTCAATTCTAGTCAGAATTTGAGTCTGATACTGCTCCATTGGGATGTGATTATGGGACATGTTTCAACCGATACAGGGGGTGAATCCTGGAGGAAAAACACCCAAACCATCCTTCTTCTCCACAATTGCCTTAACATTGTTTTCTAGTCGTTTTTTAAAGTTATTGCATTGTCAATATCTTCTACAACAGACGCGATGACGAAATCTAAATATCTACCTTCTAGCAACAGCTTTTGTTAGGGAGAACCGGGATGAATGAAACATTTTCAACGTCATTTACAAAGACATTGTATTTATAATATTTTGCCACTAGCAACCTACATCTGTCCTCTGTCAAACACAGTTGCATTTTGAAGTCTGAACAAAACGGTTCAGGAGTTCTTCTGGTCCTAACTGCTCTGGTTCAGGCATAGTTGCTCCACAACGGAACAAGTCCAGACCGAACTTCCCAACCTCAAATGTTGTGGGCGGGGCTAAGTTCGGCTGGCTTCCAGGCTAAGTGAGCACAGGAATCATGGCCCACTGAAATGTGTTTTCGCATGTGAATGAAAAAAAATCAGTCTGCCGAGTGTCTACTTTACATGTATACACTAGAAAAGATAGCACTCCATTTGATGTCCATTTGATGAAGTATGTGGTTCAGTTTTATAGAATTAACACAGACAATAGATTTCTGTAGTAGTCCAATATTATATACAGCTACTCATTAAATATATGTAGTTCCTACTGACACATTCCTTTGTCCAAAATTGAATTTCTCTCTCTTTCTCTCTCCTACATTTTTGTTAATGTGCTCAGCCAGCTGAATCAGCCCTGACAGGTTCCCCTCACTCCTAGACAGACCTGGGCCTACTTAATGCTGCCTGAAACGCAGGTGTCAAACATTTGTCCTCGGAACCCTTTCTTTGTAATGATTGGTTCTTTGTATGAGGAAGAGCCTTGCAGTGAAAGTAGTGCACACTTTCAACTAAAACATGGGGGGATGTCAGAATGGAAACAGGATAATTATAATGGTGGGAAAGGAGAGATGTCTAGTCCGTTTTTTTGTTCTTAAAGGGCAGACAGAGATGCCTGAGGCTAACTATCTCCTTCCCTTCCCCTCCCTCACAGCTGGTGATGCAGTGTAACGCTCACTTTGTGGACTGCTTCAGTGCGCAGAAGGACTACAACAAGGAGAAGAATCGCAACTCCTCCGTGGTGCCCTGTGAGTGGTTCTACCTCATTAACCCTTCTGCCAGCAGCCCAATGTCATTTTTTTATTATTATTATTTCCAGAAAACATGGGGACTTTGGTGGTCCTGCCAGTGTTGGGGTGGTTGAGTGGGGAGAGAAATGTTCTAACAAAAATTGTGGGAGGAAAAGGAAAGAAAAACTCTGGACCTCTGTAGAGTTTAAATCCGATGTTCTAGTGTTGTGTGAGATAACAGAACTTTTCAGCTGTGGGCTTTATTATCTCTCTCACAGACGGGGGGTTTTAATTGGTTGTTTGGCTCTCTTCTGTCCTAGCGGAGCGCGCGCGCGTAGGACTGGCACCTCTTCCTGGCATGAAGGGCACGGACTACATCAATGCTTCTTACATCATGGTACGGGATCACACACGCAACCCTCTCTTTTTTTTTGCTTTATCAATGTTAGTGCTTGGCCTAATCCACATGTACCACACTGTGCCATCTGACACAATAAGTAATTAATAAGTTAGTTTTGGGTACACACAATTGTAGAATCCACACATATATGACATAGAGAGCTCTAATTTTACACACAATTGTAGAATCCACACATACAGTATATGATATAGAGGGCCCTAATTTTAAAGGTGAGCAAAGTGCAAAGTCCCTCAAAAAGAATTCTTGTGCAAGAATTTTAGCTATCATGTGGCAGGTGGGAGTATTGAGCTGACTCATTCATGTGGTTCAGGTCTTGACATTGGGGTTAAATCAAGCAAATTGTTTTTTCCCGGTTATTAAATTTGCTTTAGTTAGACTGACCATCATTCAAATTACGGACCATAATGATGCAAGTAGAGTGTTGCCCCAATGTTCTCCACTTACCTATTCTCTCCCATTTTTTTTATTATGTGAACAGGGTTATCACCGTAGCAATGAGTTCATCATCACCCAGCATCCTTTACCCCACACAACTATGGACTTTTGGAGGATGATCTGGGACCACAATGCTCAAGTCATTGTCATGCTTCCAGACAACCATGGCTTGGTGTGCATAAATTTAAATATACTGCACATTTCTGTTAATAATAATAATAATAATAATAATAATAATAATAAGCTTTATTTGTATAGCACCTTTCATACACAGAATGCGTAAAAGTGCTTTACATTTGAAGTATGTAACACAATAATAGTTAGTCAGTCATTATCAATCACTTTTCTTCATTGCTGGGGCCGTTTATGATCCACTCAGCAACATATCAAAAATATAGAAAATAACATGTCATAAGACTGGCAGCCTTGTTAAGGACTTTAAGTAAAAAACATTTGACGGCAGCATATGCTACATGAATTCCATCCCTGAAATACCTTTATAGCATTTTTTGTTTTTAGTCTTAGTCGTATGAAAAATTTGGATGGAATGGCTTGTTATAGTAGGTTGGAGTTGTGTTCCTGAGGGTGATGTGTACGCCTCTAATTTTGTCCCTCCAGACTGAGGATGAGTTTGTTTACTGGCCCAGTCGAGAAGAGGCCATGAACTGCATGGCGTTCACCGTCACCCTTATCAACAAAGACAGGCTGTGCCTTTCCAGTGGAGAACAGATCATCATTCATGACTTCATTCTGGAAGCTACACAGGTACCCAAGTCTTCAGCGTTTCTGCACATACCAGCATTTTTTACAGTGCTTGAAACGTGTGCGAAATAAACAAGACCAAATAATTCAGACAAAAAGAATGTGGTCAGTGTGTGTATTCACTTTCTTCCTGTGTGTCTGATAGTCACTTTCTTTCTTCCCCAGGACGACTATGTGTTAGAGGTGCGCCACTTCCAGTGTCCTAAATGGCCTGACCTGAATGCTCCCATTAGCAACACGTTTGAGCTGGTTAACATAATCAAAGAGGAGGCCCTTACCCGAGACGGACCTACTATTGTCCATGACGAGTAAGTTAGAAGGAGGGGTGGCTCCGACACCTTTTCCATTAATATTCATAGTCACCCCTGCTGATGACTAGCCCAATGTCAACCAGAATGAATAGAATCCAGTTGTTAAATTGAAGACCCTTTTTGTGTATAGGCACAATCCTGTCCATAAGAGCTTGTAGAGGTGGTTCCACCCAAAACTGTTGCTCTCACTGTGGTTCTTATTTTTAATTGGTTGTTTACTTTAATTGATGCTCTTACAATGTTATCGTATTGTTTACTGTTATTGTTTACTGTTATCAGAATGTAAATCACTTTGGATATAAGTGTCTGCTAAGTAACCATAACCGTATCCATAATTACATTCCGTTTGGATGACACTGATGGGGTCTTGTTGCAGGTATGGAGCATTTTCGGCCGGCCTACTCTGTGCTCTGACCACGCTGTCCGACCAGATGGAGAGTGAGAACGCTGTGGATGTGTATCAGGTGGCCAAAATGATCAACCTCATGAGGCCTGGCGTCTTCACGGACATCGTGAGTATGAACACACAGCTTTTGATATAAAAGTGTGAACACGTGTGAAAACATCGACTTTAGTCATAGTATTTTATTACAAGTATAGTACTTTATTCACACATAGTGCATGTGATTAATCTGATCTGCAACTGAACTCTTATGCACTTACATTAGATTTGTTCTCTAGTACCACTGACAATGCTAATAATGTTTATAGTTTCAAATGAAGATGTTTGAGCCATGATTTCTGTGTCTGTCTTTATTAGGAACAGTATCAGTACCTTTACAAGGCTATGCTCAGTCTGGTCAGCTGCACGGACAACGGACTCTGGCCCATATATGCCGAGAGGAACGGCATAGCAGTCATCACAGACCACCCTGCAGTGAGCATGGAGTCGCTTGTGTGAATAACAAACAAGAAAAGCATTTCTTGAGGCCTTTTTTCTGCAGACTACTGGTCAAATGAAAAAAAAAGAAAAAAAAAACTAGACCCAGTGACTTTTTATACAGATTATACAGATGAAAATGAACTTTTTGATATTTATTTTTGCTGCTTTTTGTTATCCTGCTGATTGTCTGTATCTGTTGTACTGTTCACAAAACAAAAATGCAGCTCTGTCTATTTTGCACTATACTGTCAGTGTTACTGCCTATACATGGTCAATTACAGACTGTGATGTCCCAAAACATTGGATAAGCTCTGTTTGCCTGTCCATCTCCGGTGGTCACTGACTGGAAGGAGTCAACACTGTCGAGTTTGACAAGGACAAAGACAAGGATGACCGTCCCATCTCATCCCAAGCAGCCCCAAGCACAGCACATCCTAGCAGCAGAACACACAGCGTCTGATATGCCACTGATGCTTCTGGCCCAGTGTTTTAGTTCAATGCTGTGTTTAACCATCAGACTAGACTATGAGAGGAAGTATGACATGATATCATCAGAATGTACATTTCTCACTTTCCAAATTGGGGAGCCGAAAAAACAGGCCCTTTTGGTTGGATAAGTGTTTCTTTTGTCTTTCATTTTATTTGGATATTTATTTAAATAACATGTTTCATTTTATATCTAATACATGTTTTTCTAATTAGTATTATAACACATATATGGACTTTACTGTTTTATGGCAAAGGTTCTGTTGTTTTGTAAATATAAATATATTGATCATGTCTACCTGTATTTTGTACATTGCAGCTGTGCTCTGTTCCACTATCAGTAATATATTTTATTGAAAACCGTGGCCTGTACTATTTTATCCATTTCTGTAAGGCTATACCCGCAGGTGGTGTTTGCATATAAACTGTGTGATATACACTTCAAAGACAACATGAAAAGGTTCATCAACAGACAGATACACACACACGTGCACGCACACACACACACACACACATCTAGTCTGAAATCCATATCACCCAGTAAGATGCACAATGTAGTCAGGACCCATTCTCTTTCAACTCTCACTTGTTTACCATATGTCCTTTATGTCCTTGAGCAACAATAATCCTCCAGTTATACTGTCCATCCTACATGGTAGTTAGGACTAAAGATTAGCCATTCATACCAAGGATTTGATAGGTTTTGCACAACTGATTGTGATATTAGTCTTTATTTTTTATTTTAGGCTTGACATTTTTAATTACAGCACACAATTCTGACATCATAGGCTACATATTTTTCCTAATATCAGCTCTGCCAAAAAATAATGAGTTAGAACATTCTTCATTGACCCAAACAATTATGACTATAAACATTAACTTTGTAATAGCTTTTCTTGATTCAGTGGTCAGTCAGACATAAACTTGCTTATATAAGACGGCGAAGGTGGTAATAAATCAGACAGCTGCTACTGGAATGTGGAAGATGGCTGCCCTCTAGAGACACCAGTGAGGAGTACTGCATTTCAACAGAATAAGTATATTGATTTGACCAGATGCCACAAAAGCTGTTGTTTCTAACCAGTGCTTAAGAAAACCTGCCAATCGAAATGAAAATGGTCAGAAAAAATATCCTATGATTTTTAAATACCATTTCCATGAGGACAATTGATCTTTTAAAGTTTAATCCTAAATTTAAGTTGAATCCTATCAGCTATTATATTGTGATCCAAAACTTTGAGTCAAAGCTGGTAGCCTATTGTTGGACAAGCTAAATGCTGAGAACACATTAAAGAAAGGCAAACACCATACTGAGAGGATCATTCTTTGTTAGGCTGGAAATGGCTTTTTCTCAATTGAAAAATTAATTGAATTGCATTTCGTACACACACACAATGTCAAGTTGCCTAATGTGCCTCTACTCCGCTTCTCAATAAAACTGATTCAACTTCAGCAGCATTCTCCATGAATTTACCTGATACGTGTGTGATCTCCGGATGGTGAGCTACACTTTCTTTATTTATTTATTTTGTTTTGCTTGTCCTCCACCCCCAAACGTGTTGGCCCTAGTAACACAACCTGATATTTTAGCCCGAGAATATAGGCCTACTGTGTTGCTTTAATTGGTTCACTACCCTGATGAAATACAGGGAGGTTGGAGTCATCATCATAACCCTGTAGGCTAAGTAGCCAACTTAATGTTTTTAAACACTGGAAATCGTATCTTAGCCTATCTCTTGCGTTTTAACTTTGGGACAGAGTCCTGTTGAGGCTCAAACAAAAGGCTAGGCTACAAAAGCTCTCAACATAGGTCTAGATTGCATGTCCAGTCCAAATATCAATTTAATAATAATTTAAGTGTGTCTCTAGACTCCTGTATTGTAAAAACTGAAAGCAATCAGCAAAATACACATAATTTCGTTTTTGGCCACTGAAACAAGGTAAATCATGTGGCTTAATTATCTAAATGCCCACAGTAGCCTAGACTTTGGATAAATCTACAGTATACCACCAGGGGGACTAAAGAGCTGTAGGAAGTTACGATTTGATTTTGAAAGGGGTTTTACCATTACTGTAGTACAGGTGTCCCAAAAATATCAGAGGGAAAGGTTTCCTTCCATAATCCAACCATTTAAAGACATTTTGATTGATTTTCAATTTTGTAATACATTCCTTAACATTTCAATTGTTTATATAATCTCAATAGTATCTTTGGAGATATATCATAACCCATTTTTGTTTGTGTCAACCCACGCCCAAAATGAGTTCTTCCAAACGATGACGTACTTCCTGGATGACTTAGATAATGCCATTTTGAGCCAAATTGCGGCTTGTACAGCGCACGGGGTCTGATAATCCAAATACTTTTTCGGATTGAAGTATCTTTTCTAGCTGTATCGACCTACATTGAAAATATAGGAAACTTTATTTCTTGGTTTTTGTGTTTAATGCAGAGTACAATTATTGAATTTAGATTGTAGCGCAACCTAGTTTTGAGTGTTTAGCATTAGCCAGCTAGCTCATTGATAGTGAACCACATTGTTAGAACGAGGTCGTCGTCAGTGAATGAGCATTTTGCTAAATTGCTAGCCAGTAAGCTAACAAAGGAATATATCGTGTTGGCTTCTTAGGACCGTTGTCGATACGCAAAACGTACCTTATTTGGTTCAGAGTAAATCTAGGCCATAAGGACGTTTTAAAGTTGTTTGGTAAATAACGTTACTTGATTTGCCATTGTTTGCGCTAGAGTGCTGTTCTACGCGGTTTCAGTGAAACGTTCGTCGCTGCTTGCTAGGTAACAGATTCCGCGTGTTGAGAAAACCTTTGTCGCTAATGAAAATGGCCGAGTGTTATATTCGTGTGGCGGAAGATGAGAATGAGGAGCCCATGGAAATCCCATCCGAGGAGGACGGCACCGTATTGCTGTCGAGCGTCTCTGCACAGTTTCCAGGGGCTTGCGGCCTACGTTTCCGGAGCCCAGTGTCCCAGTGCATGCGAGGGGTCCGTTTGGTGGAAGGAATTCTTCATGCTCCCGAAAATGGATGGCAGAATCTGGTCTATGTCGTTAACTATCCTAAAGGTAAGTGCACATGTTAAAATGTTAACCAATGTAATGTTTAAGAAAACCAAGTAGACCAATTGAGTGTTATTGTTTAAGCATGAAATTGCTTAATTTTCTTTGTCTTGAATATTGGCGCTTTATTGATAAGAGGGAAACTAACTCAGTACTTAATGATAAATATGGCAGTGTAAGCCTTTTCCACCGATTAATGCTGTACAATGCTTTATTGATCCATTTGGGTAATTTTAGCTGACTGTCCAGGGTCATATGAACGTGATCACCCCAGGTCATTTTACATTTGGGCCTTCTTTCTCAAAATGTGACCCCTTTGTTCCTTTCCAATCCTGTGATGTTTTGTTTCCCAGATAACAAAAGGAAGATGGATGAGATGGATGCTGCCTTGGCCTCAAAAATGAAAAGGGGGGATCAGAAGACCTCAGACCTGATTGTGTTAGGGTTACCATGGAAAACCTCAGAGCAGGACCTGAAGGACTATTTTGCCACTTTTGGGGAAGTCATCATGGTCCAGGTAATGTCCCCAAATTTGCATAACTTATTGTCCTCCCCCCTTTCGTGACTGGTAACTGTGGTGTCTCGTCCATTTGTTGAAGAGAAGTGTTCATGTTTAATGTATTTTCAGGTCAAACGTGATGTGAAGACTGGAAACTCGAAGGGCTTTGGATTCGTGAGGTTCACAGAATATGAAACTCAGAACAAAGTGATGTCACAGCGTCACATGATTGATGGAAGATGGTGTGACTGCAAGCTCCCTAATTCAAAGGTATTTTTTATTGATGCTTAAGTGAGCGTATGTGTGTATACTGTATATACATATATGTGTATGTAGCTGCCAGACCAGATTTTTCTGGTCGTTACTTTCTAATTGACCTATAATACTGTTCTGAGTACATCATTTATTCTTTTGAGAAAACATATTGGCCTACCCAACCATTTTTTGGGTAGGCCTTTAGTCCAACGGATTATATGTTTGGCTTTCAGGCTGGTCCCGACGAGCCCATGAGGTGCAGGAAAGTGTTCGTCGGCCGATGCACTGAGGATATGACTGCCGATGACCTGAGGCAGTTCTTTATGCAATATGGCGAAGTTACTGATGTGTTCATCCCAAAACCTTTCCGTGCTTTTGCTTTCGTCACCTTTGCTGATGACCAGGTATGCTTCACACCGACGGAGTTCTTTTTATTTGTTTTTTATTATTATTTGAATAGTTGTTTTATGTGACTGTCATAATATGGCTACAAAATTCTGCAACCCTATTGTGTGTGATGTTTCCCCAGGTTGCCGCAGCACTGTGTGGTGAGGACCTGATCATCAAAGGAGTCAGCGTGCACATCTCCAATGCTGAGCCTAAGCATAACAACAGTAGGCAAATGATGGAGAGGGCAGGGCGCTTCGGCAATGGCTTCGGCCAGGGGTTTGGCAGTAGCCGTAGTATAGGAGGTAGCAGCTCTAGCAACCTGGGTAACTTTGGTACCTTCAACCTCAACCCAGCTATGATGGCCGCAGCCCAGGCCGCTCTACAGAGCAGCTGGGGGATGATGGGCATGCTGGCGAGCCAGCAGGGTCAGTCCACCACCTCTGGCACCAGCACGAGTGGGCAGACTAGCTCGACCCGGGGGGAGACCCAGACGTATAGTTCAGGGAACAGTAACTACAGCACAGGCTCAGCTAGTCTTGGGTGGGGAACTGGCTCTAACTCTACAACTAGCGGGAGTGGGTTCACCTCTGGCTTCGGCTCCAGCATGGAGTCCAAGTCCTCAGGGTGGGGTATGTAATGGGATTTGAGTTGTTAAAGTTTGTAGTGTGTGTGTGTGTGTGGTAAGTATTCTGAGATTTTTTTTTTTTTTTTTTTTTTTTTTTTTTCCGTCATGTGTTTTTGAGATAAACAAAACAAACTTTTGAGGAGGGATATTGAATGTTTTGTATATTTGGACATGTTTGTCCAGAATTTCATTTAGAGTGTTTGAAGTGGATCATTGTTAACCAGGGGGTAAAACCCACCTAGGATGTCCTTTTCTTTCTTTTTACGTTCTCTCTTATTGTCATTTCAACTGGATTCTGAAATGCATGTATTGTATAGTTATGGTTCTTAAAAAATGCATGAGCAAGTTAACATCGAACCACATTCTTGCATTTGTTTTTTCCTTTATGCTCAGTCTTGCATTGAGAAGAATCTAGTTGAAACTGAACAGACTTGCTTACTTTTTAAAGTTCAAATTTGTTTGCAGTCAAGTTTCTACGGAAAAAAAAGCCTTCATCAAAAATCTCTTCTGCAGTTCACATCTCTCCCGCTTTCCTGGGAAGACGCCCCTGTTTGGCAGCACTCTGTGGCTGATGTCACTGTCAGTTGCCCTCTTCCCCATGCGTTAATGCTTTGCCACCACAGAACGGCTATCTCCTTCGCATGTGCCGACAAGACGGTGGGTGTTCCCTTTTTATCCACTTTTTTTGTTTTTCTTTTTTTTTAACAAATCAAATGGCAAGATCTGCGCAAAGTGACATTTTGAGAACTCTGAGTGCGATTGGGGATGATGGCTTGTTGGTGGCGAAGAGTGACGCTGCGAATGAGAGAATGGAAAGAGCAAAAGAACGGGTGGAAGAGAGCGAGCGAAAAGACTGGTTGTGCGATGAGAGCGCGCCACATGTGACTGCGATGGGTGGTGGCTTTGGTGCGAGTGTGAATGGAAGCTTCAGATGCTACAAGCGCCTCCTTTGTGACCCCTATGATGGACATTTTGTTAACTTTGTACATCTCCCAGATCTTTTCCCTTCCTTTCCTACCCTCCTTCTTTAACCCTGCTCTCCTCCTACTGCCTCTCCTTTTAGTATACTGAAGTGCGTAAAATAGCACCAAGTTTAGTGGAATGTTGTGATATATATTTTGTCTTGCTTCTATAACCCATCCTGAATGCTGTATGGTGTGTGTGCTTTATTTCCTTGTACTTGACCTGTAAGTGTGAACTTGATGTGGATGACAACTTCTGAGGACTCTTGAGGGGGACATGAGTGATGGTGTAAGTGAGACTTGTATGTGGAGTGCTGTGGATGTCTTTTTGAATCCCTCCTAGATAATGTTGCTCAGTGTTTTATATGACATGTCAATGAAGGGAGTTCTCTAATAAAAAAAAAAATGTTGATTTGAAATGGGTATTTGCTCCTCTGAAACTGGTTGACCCTTCTGTGTCATTTGGTGAAATACCAATCATAAAACTAACTGCATCCGCATATTTAGGGGCCTTGGATACTGCTGACCGAGGTTTCCATCTGAACCCAGAGTGGGAGATTGAGTTTTGTGAAGGACGAAGATGGAAGGGTGTGGAGGCCCTAACTTCAGCAGTGGGTTCAGCAATATTTGTAGCGTCCCTGGATTGACTGTGGACTGGAAAATGGTAATGGCCTTCTCAAGAGTCCAGAGCACAAGGCATTGTAACACTAAGAATTGATTAAATTGGCCTTAGTAGAAGCTCCTAAAACTGAAACACCAGTCTGGTAATTAACAGTTGAGCCTTAATGTTTTTACTGCTAAGCCTTTAACGTGTATGCTTGATATACCAGTAGGTATTCTTGTATGAGTTCAGATAGTTACATGAAACTGAAGTCTGAGTTAAGTATGATAATATTGAGTTTTTTTTAATGTGACAGCTATATTTATATTAATGTGGTTAAAGTACAGTTAGATCAATTGGCAGTGAAAACTGTTTCCAACCCACCATTGCAGCTCCCTAGCACTTGCATAGTGAGTGCGTGTTTCCCCCTCCCCCCCACAATAAAAAGAAATTACATCTTGAAGACATTTGTGTTTTGTTTTAAGTAGTAAACACACAACAGTCAACAGCTGCTACCCAATACTCATACACAAATGCTTGCAGGGGCTTTCCACACAAACAGCCTTGACTCTGGTCAGTCCTCGTCGTCTTCTGTTTCCTGGTGTTTCCTCTTTGCACTACTCTTTTTCCGCTTCTCTTTCTGCTCCTGGTGTGCACTTGCAAGTTCCTCACTCTTCTGCTGGATATAAGTGGACTGTGGGGGGACAGAGCAGCAATGTTAATATCAATCTGTGGGTAGGGCTTACATTCTCGCATTCCATTGATGCCACACAATCTTGGCTCGAGTTAGAAATGGATCAGCAGAACGTCAGGCAAATACTCGGCCTTGTTTAAAAGTGTACTACTGCAGTAGTACCCTCTGCATAGTTCCATATGCTCCATTTCTTCCTAGATATATTAATCAACTATGCTGTGAACTACTGATGGCCCTGGATCTCTGCATACTAACACTGCTTCCAGGACATCATGCCCCTACACTAATGAAGACACTTCAGAGGCCAGAAGTCAGGTTCAGATCACACAGGAAACTAGACCACCACAATGTCTTGACATAATTGGTTTCGGCCCAGTGCACATTACAGGCTTTGGGAAACAACTCTGTCGCAGCTTTTTGTCGTCCTCGCAGACAACCCACCAACACAAAATGTACAACGTTCAGTAATTGTGTAGAAGAATTTACTGACCAGTGCAGTGCTTCGCCTTGAAACAAGTTTCACGTCATCCACATTGATTGTGCTTCTTTTGGCGTGTCTGGAAAAAGCAAATAACGTTGCTGACGCCATAACCCTTGATGCAATGATGCGATCATGTGAAAAGCAACATCCTTAATACTACACGTGTTACCTTGCAAACGACTCCAAGTCTTTAGCAAAAATATCTGCAATGGAAACAAACGGTTACACATACCTCCATAAGTCATGTACAGTTGCTGAAACGACGTTAACATTAACACCGTTTTATAATAATGCATATCCTACCACATTGTCGATATGTCGTTTCAGCAATTGCAGCGATTGTTTGTCTGCTAAACTCACTCCCACAATCCGCAGCAATTGTTTGACATATTTGTCCCGTGGTAAAATGAATGGCCGCTTTCAGTCTCTACAAAACATCAAAGTAATATTCACATTATTGCAGTCTACGTTGTACTAAATATATGTTTGCATGTGTAACCTGCTATGTTGAGCCGTCCTTACCTGATTTTGAGCTAATGTGTCATCCATTTCACAACAGATTTCAATGCTAGATAGGCTACAAATAAAAAAAAATGACTACAGGGGCATTCACTATAATTCACAACATTAGTGACTACGTGATAAAACACATCTTATATAATCCAAGAGAATAGAGTAGCCTATGACATGAGAGAAAAATAATGAGTTTGGTCAGCAAAGAAAATTCGCGGTAAATTGTTGCTTCTCTTTTGTCAAACCATACATTCGCAACGACAATACTGACACCTATTGAACTGGAGTAGAGTAGGCTAATGATGCACATGGTTGCCAATAAAGGCCTTCATTTAACTAGAGCACATCTAGTGAAATAAGTTATTTTCCCAAACACGTGTTATCTAAAATAACAGCATTTATGGCAAAAACAGACAAAAGGTTTTTTTTTATGAGCTATGTCTTACTGAGTGAAATTTGTAGGAATAGATGTGTGGGGAGGGAGACGGGTTGCATAGTTGAACCATCTGAGAAGTTAGTTAGTGTACTAATGGTATTTACCATATTTGAATGTATAATTGTTTTCAGATAAAGATATAAAAAAAATATATATATTGAATCTCCCACTCTACTGTGCTTGAAGTTCATGAAATAGAATTAGGACTGCAAAATTAGACTCATGAAATCTGAAGACGATTTGCCATCTTTAGGTTTAAGAAGAGATAGAGCTGGAAGTCTTACATTAAAAGAAGTGTTTTGTCCTTTTGAGGAAGAAGTATTATAAATTGGCCATATTCTTGAGATATTGAAATGTGTCTGCCCTCTATTGAAAATATTCTGACATTTTGTGTGTGTCCAAGAATGTGATAATGATGCAGTGTAATATTTCACAGAGTTGTTACATTTACATCATGATATTGGCCAGTGAAGCACTATTTCTTTTTTTATTGAACATTAGGAAGCGCCGCAAAAGGGTCATAGTGTTATAAGTCATGCAGCAGCCAACTAAAAATCTCAGAATTTTTGGCGAATGCTCACACAGTGCTTTGAGCAAACTCCACTTCAGGGGGAGCTAGCATGACTGAATGGGGCCTACACAAACCTTACCAATCTTCCATATCAGCCAAGTGTGGTTATAGTCAAGAAAAAAAATAATGTGGATTGGTGAAGCTGATATGAGCTTGTCGACCAAATATCAGTGGGGGGTATAAGTGCATAAAGACTTTGACAAACACATAATAACAACATCACCATGATGTAAGGTTTATTGTATTTAAACAGTTTACAGAAATCAGTGTCTTGTTATAAGTAAAAGTAGGGCTTGCTAACAGAAAAAAATGGGGCTGTACATTTTATTTATTTTATTCTGTTGGATGAAAATCAAAATGTACAGTTCACGTATTAATCAATAATCGAAAAATTTAAAAAGTCAATATTATTCGCTCCAGGGTGTGTATATCATAAAAGATATTATCCGCTATATGCTCCAATGTAAAAATCCATAATTTGATCATTAGACCATGCGATAAGCTAGGCACTCTTTTTGTAGATTTGCTTGGAAACCTGGTTTTCACATTGCAATTCCTGTAAGATGAAGAGGAAGGAATCACAGTCAGTTGCGGGCTATGCATTCTGAAACGGTTAGGTCTCCTGTATAAGTTACATTGACATAACCTACCAGATAGAGTTGGTCTCCTTCTATCCAATGAGTCCACCCTCTGTTCTTTTTTTCACCCTTCTGGATACATACCAGTTTGTCACCGTCCCAGTTGACAGTTGACTGTAGAAAAAACAATGAGTTTGTTACAATTGGTGTATGACTCCCTGACTTGTAGACTAAGATGCTAAGATACAATGCAATTATATGTTACTATAACTCTGACCTGGCATTTCCTGTTGTCCATGCCTTTTGTCACTTCTTCAAACTCCTCACCAATCTTGAATGAGCAGGATAAGTTTTTGAAAGTAGTTAGAGTTTTGATTGAGAAGGTGTCACCATCTTGTTCAATTACTTTCTGAGGTTTCAACATGTTGGCAATCTTGCGAGTGGCAAAGTCGATACCTGCATGAAGGAAAAAATATTCATGAAATATTAATGTTAAAAAACGAACATCCTAAATTCCCTATTTGACATATATTTTATGAAATAATTGCATTGGAACATAAGCTTTACAACCACAATATTCAGCTATGTACATGCATGGATCTGAGGGGCGTCATACTGGAATATGAGATAAGAATGCAACTCTATGGAGAAGGAATGTGTTCAGTTCACAGCTGCAAGACACTTGTCTAGCAATTCTGAATTCTCATGGACTGACTGAACAGTGCAATTTTTGCATTTGAATTGCATGTAGAGTTCTCTAAAAAGATGAAACTCAACACTGCCATTTTGGACTTAATAAAACAAAATAAAATGATAATTAGACATCATTGTTATCAATCACAATTTACTGCTTTACTGCACAGAAAGATTATCGTCAATTTTACTCTACATCATGCTATGAAACTTTACCAGGCAATCTGAGAGAGACATCAATTTTTTTCTGGGGCACAACAACCTATTGTAGATTGTCTTACCAAAGCTTGACAGGGATTGCTTGATTGCCGCTGCCAGTGATCTACTACTACTACTACTACTAGTTCTACTACTTCTACAGTGATTTAATATCCTGTCAAATGGTTATATCTGTGATTTAGTAATGTTACCATACTTGGAAAAGAAACAGAAAACCAAAAATGTTGAGATTTGAAACAAATGAGATATGGAACTGATGAGAACCAAATAGTTTTGCAACCAAATAGGACCAAATGGGAAATGAATGAAAGCTCCGTACTCACCTAGGGCATTCATGTAACCTTCAAAGTTTTCCTGACTAACAAAGTCCCAGGTTCCAGAGTAGTCAGCAGGCATGGCTAATCAGCTGTGTCTGTTTGGAAGAGTTCGCTTGAAACACTGGAATCTCTGAGAGTCAGACAACCTCAGTCACAATGGATGAGACGAATGAACCACTAGGGTGCTTCAGGTCTCAATATGACCTGCCCCTGTGTTTAGAAATATGGGGCAGGGGTGATTTCACCAGCACAATGGCTATTTTGGAGGCGGTGTCGGAAGCACCAAGCAGCAGGGAGTACTGTAACTTTTCACACACTGAACATGAGGAAATAATTCTTTCCTCTTGGGATTTTCAGAAGGATGGATGTTTGAAGGGAGGGGGATGGGGGGGGGGATTAATGTACTAAGCATATGTTGTGTGAAATAGATTCCACTGTTGAACAGACAACTTGTAAATGTGTATTTCAGGCTTTTATCATTATACATAATTGTGTATATGGAAACAACTATGGTTCAATATGTTTAATTAAAGATATTGTCTTAAGTTTTCCGTCAGTGGGCATACAACACAAGAGGTTAAAGGTTAAGGGTTGTCAGGTTGAGAGTCATAATCACATCTTTCACATATTTTTAGAATAACCTCTTCCTCTTTATTCATTCAGCACATTGTTGTTTAGTGGTGGCATAGGTTATAAGGCTCACAGATTGCTTTCTGACCCAAAGGGCACACATTTACTGGAAACCTTTCAAATCGCTAGATCAGCATGGCAGACTTTGACTGTTTTAAGGGCAGGGGCGAAAACGGGACCTATCAAGATGGGGCTTCAACATACAAAAAACTATTAAAGAATTATGAAATCATTTTTATCCTTGAAAATGAACACTGTGTTATTAGGCAATCCAAAACTATGACAAGCCCTCTGGTAAAACAAGCAGTGAACTAAAAGTTAAGTCACCTGCTTAAAGAAAAAGGTAGGGAACCTTCTCCAGGAAGATATTTGAAATTCTGCTAAATGTACCATTTTTGTAAGTAATGCTAACAATGAAAACATTGAGATTACATCAAAATGCCAGCTAAATATTAGCCTAGATTATCTGTCCCAGAAACTTAATATTAGTGAGTTTTTGAACATTCTAACAAAAGATTCCATTCTGCAACAATTCAGTGTTTAAAATTCTATGTTGAACCCAGATATTCTTTAGACATTCATTTTCCAACATTCATCCATCACACCGGTGTGGCAGTACACCCTTAAGGGTTAAAAAGTATTTGGCAGCAGCAGCCAGACTGTCATCATGACGCTGATTTCGGGAAAACCTTATCTAATTCCCTAGAGGGCACTGGTGAGGAAGACTGCAGGGCACTACATGTAATTTTTACCAAAGTCCTTTTAGGCAAGTCCCTTCACTCGGCGGCCATATGACAACGCTTTTTGGGCACTTATCGGGCATCCTATTCAGCAGAAATGCGTGTGCGCAAGGCTTCACGACACCAATCTTGCTCCAGCGGCGAGATCACAACACATGATTGGCACGCTGTCTTCACAACACACCATATGATTGGCTCAATGCATTCACATCACACCACATGATTGGCTCAATGTATTCACATGTCGACGTTTTGCCAAGGAAAGGGTGGGATATGTGTAGACAACAGCCATATTGGTGTAACAAACTAGCCCCATGCATTTCTATGGAGTATTTTTTGAGTGCTGTGTCTCCACATTAGAAAGTCTCTGTTTTTACTGATTGTTTCAATTGCAAGGTACTTCATAGTGTCTCCAGAGGTGGGCACAAATACATCAAACTATTTTGTCACAAACTACAAATACTGGCTCATAAAATTTAACAAAATAAAATAGAAAATACTGATGTAAAAAATGTAGGCTATTTAATTAAAATACAATTAGTAATTTGAAAATACAAAAATACACAGTATGCCAACTTTTAAAGGAAATTACAAGACATATTATTGATACACATTTTCTGATTGGCTGGCAGAGGACTATTAATTCTGTACATTGGGGCTCCTAAGTAGATCTGGTAAATCAGGTCGGCCTATTTTTAAACTGAACTGCATTTCCCTTTTTGTGCTCTAAATGCATGCCTATTGCCTATACAGTGCAACTGGAAAGTTTTCAGACCCTTTCAAGTTTTCCACATTTTGTTATGTTTCAGACTCATCTTAAAATGGATTCAATTAATTTATTTCCCCATCAATCTACACACAATACCACACCACAGGTGTTTGGAGTGTTTTGGAAATGTATAAAAGATAAAAGACTGAAATATTGTATTTACATATTCACCCCCTTTGTTATGATGCTTGCAATTGAGCCCTGGTGCATCCTACTTCTATCAATGGTCCTTGAGATGCTTCTACAACTTGATGGGAGTCCACCTGTGCCTAAATTAATTCACTGAATATTATCAGGAGAGGCACATCTCTTTAAGGTCTCACAGTTGATGGTGTATGTCAGAGTGGAAACCAAGCCACGAGGTCGAGAGAATTGTCCGTAGACCTGCCATTGTTGTCTCCCTTTTTCTTTTTTTTTTCCAACTTCCAGAGGGGGTCGTAAAAGAGAAAAGCTGGATCTAACACTTAAAGTTGGTCACAATGTGGCATACTACTGCAAGAAAAAGGAAAAATGGGCTTACATGTTATGCTGTCCTTCCAAAAGGGTAATGAAATTAATATTTTTATGGACAAATTGCTACTTCAACTTTAGAGCTGAATATAGGGAATTGCCCAAGGGATATCATCGGGCACCCACCCTATGGAGTAACCCTCAGGCAACAAGAAACGGCAAAGAAAAAAACAACTTTAACCGACAAAACCAGGTTCGCCTTTGGCTCCCGGACTATGATAAGCATAACTTATTGTCATGGTTATAGGAAGTACTGTATATTTAACTGAGTGATGAAATTTTGGCTTAGAGAAAAAATTACTATTTGAAATACTCTAAATACAATTCCTCAAAGTATTTTGTTACAAACTACATTAGATTTGTTCCAATCCTGCAAAATACAAATGACAAAATATGCTATAATTAAATAAGTATATAAAATACATACAGTATAATTAAAAAACTGCCCATGTCACAGTGCAGATCATTTTCTTCTTCATTAGAAATGCACGTGTAGGCTGTATAGGGAACCTCAATTTATGTATGTATTTTTTTTACTGCAGGGGCATCCATTAGGAAACTTCCCCACTAGAGGAGCACCTACAGTGGCACTGCTTTATGATTTCTCACATGTGATACAATACAGGGTTGCATTCCACTGCATTCTGTGCTGGATATGACACCCTTTGGAACACTGTCATGTGGCGGGCACTCCATAATGGAACCCTTTTCCAATGGAAGGGCACACAGGGAACGCCAACCATTTTAAGGGGCACCAAGACATTGCATCATGTTTTCAACAGTAGAAGGACAATCATTAAGACATGTTCTTGAATTTTACTCATTTCCACTTATTGTTTGAAGTGGTACTCTAGGGCACGGAAATATTTTTGTCATGGTCAGCCAATTGGACACTTTTGAGGGCACATTTTTTCAACAATAGAGGCACCCCTCTGTGTCTGCCAGTGATTCTGCATGACTGGAAACGGTTGTATGCTCTTTTCTTATTCTTATGTAAGGTCTTTGTTGGCACATTGTTATGGTTGGAACATGATGCACTTCTCTAAATAGACACTAGGGGTGACCTTTCCTCCTATAGCATGCCACAACAATGACCAGGACGCTTTTAATACCTGTATTCCACCAGGCTGAGAGATCCATTTGTTGGGGCTGCATAGATGGTAAGTATCACCTTTTAATTATAGTGAGGCTTTAGTGTTCATCACTTTTCATTTAGTGCTTGTTGTACAAACCTCTGTTGAGTTATATAAAATTATTTCAAATTATTATTTCTCTTGTTGTATTCAAAACACCTATATAATAATATATAATAATGTATATAATATAATTGGATGTTTTGTCATATTTCCTCCACATAATGTCCACAGCAGTTCAGTGTTGACTAAGTTTCTCTCAGTACAGCTAGCTGCAGTATACAATGTTTCATTACTTCGTGGCCTACACAGCGTTCCTCTGCAGCAGATGGTTGCCGAGAGATCAGAGACTCCGATTGTAAGCACCCGTGAGAAGTGGTGATCTGAACAACTGCCTCTTCTCAGTAGATAATATACTAGACCTGACTGTTTGCACTGAACTTTGTTTAATCTGGACTTGGACTTCGATCAGGTGCCTTATCGTTCACCATTTCTCTTACAGTCAGATCATTCTGGTGACATTTGTAGTGGTTCTCCTCACTCCACAACTATATGTCTTGACCAGGCAAGTGCAGGTACATTTGATAATCTGTACATGGCTTGCATATTTCAACCATTTGACAATTTCAACCAGAATACCGTTGATATGTTTTATAATAAATGCAAATTTACTGCATTTCTTTTTGTAAAGCTTTCTATCCCTAATCTGTAATTATATCCCACCAGGCCAAGATCATCTCGATATTGCCAGCAGCCTATCCTCAATAACCTCATAGTCTTCATTATCTTCTCATTCATAGCAACAGGTGACCTTTGCAACATTTGACATGCCAGAAAATATATTAAAACAGTAAATAGTCAGTAACAGTAAGTGTGCTGTTTTTGTATGAACAACTTGAAGCTGAATGGTGATCCATTTGTTCCAGGTTTTTCTGTGGCTCTCACACTCCTGGACCCAGTTCCACAGAGTTTCATTGTGGCCTTCCATCTGTTTGGAGTCCTTTCATTTGCTCATGGGCTGTGCACCACGCTTCTGACTCTACTTGCGACTGACTGTGTGCGTTGCTCTTTCAGTTTAAAAGCTCAAAGATCTTGTTATCATCGTATATCTTATAAAATCATATAGATTTTATATAATATCTGTATTCGGGGCGTTAACCAAACTGTCGTTTGAATTGGTGTAAAATGTGACAGAGGTACTATTTGTGTTCACAGTTTAGTTTTGGACTGATGTCACATGTCACATTTGAGCTACTTTGGGACACATTCTCTATTGATTTAACTAAAAATAATGCAGTCACATTGTACAAACTTGTCTAATTGATTTTGGTAACCGTGATAATAAGTTTTGTGCCCATTTCCTTCTTGCAGGCATGGACAACGACAGAACTCTACTACCTTTCCCTTGTTCTGTCTTGGGCTTGTATTCTCTCCACAGGTACATTTGTATGTTTTGTTAATTCATTTGTATTGCAGTTGTTGTTGTTTTTTTAAACTTTTTTCTCTGATGACATTAACTATGAAGAGGATATGGTTTCAGACTTTAGTCAGCAGCTGCATCACATGTAGATCTGGGTCAACTCTTTGCACTGTGCGTCCACCCTCGTTTAAAACATATTCTGTAATGCAAGGCTGGGGTTTGTATAGTCATGCAAACAATTGGAACTAATTATTGTCTTTGGCTTTTTCTTCCCGCAGGCTTTTTCATGGCCAGAGCAAGCCTTTGGCTGATCAGCAAGATGTGGCCAAGCTGGGTGAAAGAAAAGAGCATCTGGAACAATCTTTGAGCCAAAGGACTATTCACGTCCATGCTGATGCCTCTTAATTATTTATGCTGTTTCCATGCCAGTGCGAGAACGATACTCAAATAGGGAACAAAGATCCTATTACAACCAAGTACTCTGGGCAGCAGAGGGAAACCAGTCCCTTTTTCATACAAAGTTTGTCATGTAACTTTGACTCATACAGGCACAAATAGTTTTCACTTCTTCATCCTTTTTACATTTTCTTTCCCATTTAGCAGAGAAAGAATGAGTTTACCTCAAATGTTTATATGCCTCATGAGACCGGGTGCAAAGTACAGTCCTGTATTTTAATCAGTATTAACAATTTCCCAGCAAGTCTACTCGACCAGTGAGGACAGCTGACCGCTCACGTTGTGTGACAGTGAGAGGTCAGTCTGTTCAGAGCCATTGTGGCAGCCTACTCAGATGTCATCGGCATATAGCTTTGTGTTGGATGCCAAGCTTTTATGTGCGGTTGATCCTCTTTCAAGCACTAGTGGAAAGCGAGAGATAGTAGAGTGCCACCCCAACAATGCCATTCTGTCAATTCAGCTCTTACCTAAACATGCCTGTTGGCTTATTCATTTCCACTGAAGTCTGCCAAACAGCAGATTTTAAAACATAGTAGTATGGCTTAAAAGATGCAGTCAGCGATTGCACACAAAGTCATGTTTGTTTATGTTCGTAATTAAAATTATTAGCAGGCACTATTGTCCACAACAACATACATTTTAACCAAGGACCAAACAGAACACCTCAGGTAGTTCACCCTTCCCTTCAGTATTCTCAGAGAAACTCCACACAGGGTTTCGTTTTTGTTTGGGGGACACTTGTTTGTTTGTTTGTTTCCAGTTTTCGGAGCCTAGGCTGCCTACAGAGACTTTTTTTTTTTTTACAGTCACAGAATGGGCAGCTAGCGGATCGTGAGGAGGCGATTGCTGAATGTGATAAAACATGTTATGGGCTTGAAATTGCCTATACGATCGCTCACTGTACCTTAAGGAATGTGTAGATATATGTGCAACACATAATGGTTGTTCAGTAGCATCATTTAGCTGTCTTGTAATTTAAGATTTAGATTTTAGTCATTCGAGTATTACTTGCAATTCTATACATGTACAAGTTGTTCAGTGTTTGCTTTTGTGCTCATGTCTTCACAAAAATCAAGAAATGACTTGTTCAAAATGGTCCTTTAATGCTACACAGTAAGTTCTGATCACAAGAATAAAATTAAAAAAATATCAACATTTAATTCAATCAATTGCAAACTTGGTATTCAATAAAATATATTCCAGGGTGAAATACAAGGTACAAAAACAAGCACCCTTATATAAGAAATCTTTAAAAACAATAGATTGTTTCAACATTCTCTTTTGAGGACTCTTGAGGGCCTTTTAAGTTTAAAGTGTAAGTTCAGTGTAAATTGACCCATCTGCTTTAAGCCGTCTGTCCATAACTTGGCCTACGTTGTCCCAAATTGTCTCGTTCTTTTTCCTGCATGTGGTGAGCTTATACAACAAGGCTATGGGTCAATTTACACTGAACTTACACTTTAAGGGCTGACGGAAACAGCAGTGCATGTGCAGAAATGGCAGCGCACCTTTTAGCTCACTTCAAAGCAACCTCGGCATAATGTTGTATTCATCGTCAGAGATTAAGACAAGCTGCCAAAGAGGAATAGGCCATTCTTGCCCATTAAGTTTCATCGCCAAACTAAGGCCTTGAGTAAATATATCAATCTATTACCTGTTTCAAAAGGCACCGTTCTGAGGTATTGCAGTTAATTAATCTAATCAGAATTTGCAACACTATATTCACTTCCCTCTACATGTTGTGAGTAACATGAACAGCATTCATATTAAATTACAGTAACTTTTCCTCTGGCACCAAGAGCAAATTCACTGTATTTCATAAACATTCCCAATTCCATGATAGCAACTGAGAAACGTGGAATTATAACCATGAAATACATTTTACGTAGCTACAGTAATAATGAAAGCTTTTGGTCAACTAACCATTTCGTAGTGTTCCTCTAAACATTTTAGATGGTTTTGAAATCCCATCATCTCAATTTTGAACATTTAATTTGACATACCTATATACTACTACTAGTACTATAGTGGATGCTTCTGGTGATTATGACAGGCATTTTGGTCCTTCAAGATGATATGAGAACAAGAAGATGACAAAGATGATATGAGCACAAGAATATAGGATCAGTAAAGTCCCTTCATAGTCCTGACTGATTGTATTGTAAAGGGTTCTAGAAATTTGGCACATGTTATTCATTAATATCACACATACAGATTTCTTTATCCAGCATGGGTAAATCACAGTACACAGTTTTTGTCCAACATTCCCTTCCTGAGTGTGAAATATGAACAGTATATGCTGACCAGACAAACTAAGCATTAAAGTGTGACTGGCATTTGTTCAATTAAGTGTAGAACAAATTTCTCAAATTGAGAGCACAATTAATGAATAAGTACATTCTCCATTTGCACAAACATTCCCTACTTCATTTACACTCAGTTACAAATTTGCCTTTGTGCAGAAATTGAAATGATTAAAAACATTATTATTTCATTAATCAATGAAATGCAAACATAACTCACTCCTATTACAAAACCATAACATTCTCAGTACAGCATTTAAAACATGGGGAGGAATGTTGTCACTGGCCTAACAGTGCGTCATAGTCTATGTACCAGACAAGCCTTCCGCTCACCGGCTGAATCTTTGTAATAGGCCATCTGTCGGGCGTATCCTTGATCCGGCTGAGCTGAGTGACCAGTTCGTGTTTGCCCTTACCCATGATCAGCACGCTGACCCGCCGCGCGCGGTTGATGGCGGCGAACGTAAGGCTCATGCGCTGGTGCGGCTTGACGGGGCTCTCGGTTAGCGCCACCAGCCTCTCCCCGTGGGCGTCCAGCGCGGTCCCCGGGAACAGCGAGGCCGTGTGGCCGTCGTAGCCCACACCCAGCAGGACGTAGCTGAAGCTGGAGGCGTTGACGTGGCGCGTGATGTCCCGCTCGTAGGCGAGCGCGCCGCCGTCCTCCTCCACACACAGCCGCTGGTTGAGCTGCACGGGCATGGGGTGGACGTGGAAGTAAGGCACGCGCACGTGCTGCAGCAGGTGGTCGTGCACCGTGCGGAAGTTGGACTCGGCCTCGGAGGGCGGCACGCAGCGCTCGTCGGCCAGCCACACGTGCGTGTTCCACCAGGGGAAGGCGTAGTGGTGCTGCGTCAGGCGCCGGAAGAGCGCCACGGGGCTGGAGCCGCCCGACAGAGCCAGGTGGAAGGGCGCGCCCTCCTGCACCGCCTCCTCGGCCGCCTCCTGCAGGTCGTT
Organism: Alosa sapidissima; assembly: GCF_018492685.1. Classification (NCBI taxonomy): domain Eukaryota; kingdom Metazoa; phylum Chordata; class Actinopteri; order Clupeiformes; family Clupeidae; genus Alosa; species Alosa sapidissima. The sequence continues at coordinate 11,783,129 of NC_055960.1, forward strand.
GGCCAGCCGCTCCACCAGCTCCTCGGCCCAGGCCGACACCATGTCCGCGCTGCGGTACTTGCCCTGCATCACCTGGAAGCTCTCGCCGCCGGCCCGCTCCTGGGGGATGACGTTGACCAGGGCCTCGGTGCAGAAGCGCACCTCGCGGCCGTGCAGCTCAAAGTTTAGCTGGTTGCCGTTGGCGGCGCCGCCGGGGTACGGCCGAGGGAACGTGTGCGCCAGGCTGTTCAGCAGAGGCGTCCAGAACCTCCACGAAGCCAAGAGGCTGTCGGCGCTGACAAAGTGGTCCATCCGGCCGCGGAAAACCTGCAGGATCAACTCCGTGTAGGCCTCTCGCTGGACCGTCGGTACCTGAATGTAGTAGTCCGAGAGGGGCATGCCGAACAAAAGGGTGTCCTTATCCTCGGACACCTCCTTCCAGCGACTGCCCACTAGCGCTGGCCTGAAAAGATTCTTACTGACCAGTATTGCTGGGTACCCCAGTGCGCCATGGCCAATGTAAAACACTATCTGCTTCTGCTTACACGTAACACTGTTGGGGTCTTGCACACAGAACACATTGTTCTTAAAAGTGATGCGGGCATATCCAACCCGTTCGTCTAGGAGTTTACCTGACATCAGGAATATGGGGATGCCTTCATACTGTGGCATAGTGGTGTGGACTGCAATACCTAGTCAGACAGAATTTAAAACAAATAAAAAAATATTTAAACACCTTAGCTTTGAGCCATGCATTAGCAAAGGAAATATTATACAAGCTTTTTCACCAGTGTCTCTAAACCTACTATACTATAAAATGTTGAAATATACCCTTCATTCCACATCTAGTCACAGATAACATTAATGTTGTCAGTTCATCAACCAACCTACCAGTAAATGTCGGGGTAAGGCTCAAGTGATCTTTGGTCTTGTTGAGTTCAAGCTGGACTTCAGAATTATAAGACTGGTACTGTCCAATGACAGCACTGCCCTTGTCGAGCGGATGAAATGCGCTGAAGATTTTGAGCTTGTTCTGATCAATCTCTTTACAGTCCGTCAGGTTTTTGGGGACTCTCATGGTCAAAAGGGTCATCACTTCAGTCAAGTGATTTTGGATCACATCCCTGATGACTCCATACTGGTCATAAAAGGAGATGCGCCCTGCAATTAAATTAAAAAAAAGATAGAAAGCATACCGCTTGACATGAATGGCTAACTTGCTTTGCCATTTGTTTGTTTTCCCATCTTTAGTTTTAAGGACAACGTATAATGGTATTTATGTATTATTGTCTGCTGTACACTAAATACCTTTGGCATCTAGTGTTTCCTTGAGCACAATCTCCATTCGATCAATATGGTGCTTATTCCAGATTTGCTTAAGGAATTTCCTGTTCTGTTTTCTAAATGGTAATATCTGGGAAACAACCTTTTGGGAGAGAGAATGATAAATGAACTGCCGTCAGATAACTTCTCTGTGCCTTCGCTAATATTTCAATGACACAATGATTAGTAGGCTGACACAACCCTAACCCTAAGCCAAGTATTGAGCTCTAGGATAAACATTCGTGGCGCTTCCTGGACATGTCTGCACAGTAATGCAACGTGTAAAAAATGGCCTGGACGGACTGTTTAACTGGCTACTTACACTGACTGATTCATGTCAATTGTGCAACCTATTTTCCTGGAACCACTATCTGTACTATCATGTGGGAGGTATGCAAGGGGGCTGGCTGACCAGAGAGCAAAACTGTTTATGGTATTGCAACTTCCTATCAACAACTGTGTGGTGTCATGCAAATCATGCCTTGCAACAAGTCCGTTAACGGGACAATTCAGATTATACGGTTCTTAGCTTGGCTCTGTTGAGAAAAATGTTCAAAAAGTCTTCTGAGAACAATGCTATGTGTGTGTGTGTGTGTGTAATAATGTCTTGTTCCAATTTTCATGCCATGTATCCTAGACTAGCTGAAGGATCTTTTCTACTCTTATTTCTGTCAGACAGTAAAAAAACACACATCTCCTTACTTGAGATCAACTCAACCAAAGTTTTGAAAAATCCCCCACTGTGTATGTAAAAATGTAAAACAGTTTATGTAGCTTCATGACAGCTCTAAAATTGTGAACCATTTGCTCAGATATTGCTTAATCATAGTGACTCTTCTTCCACCCAAAGCTAAATAAATAAACAAACAAATAACTAAATAAATAAAAGTATGAAGGGGGAGCTGAACCACTTGTTGTGTCGACACAGAATGACCCTTAAAGGAAATGCTGATTATATTTGCAGTGTGCACCTGTTTTCCGAGGTAGTGGTCGATTCTGTACATCTCGTCCTCTTTGAGAGAGCTAGCCAGCTGCGTGGCGAGCTCCTGAGCACTGCTCAAGTCGTGACCGAAGGGCTTCTCCAGCACCACCCTGAGCCAGGCGTTCTGTGGCGGCCGGCAGCTCCGGTTGACCCGCTCGGCGATGTTGGCGTAGGCGAAGGCCGGCACGGACAGGTAGAAGAAGCGTCCAGCCTCCGTCATGCCCTCCTGCCCGAGCTGAGTCTCGATGTGCTTGCCCAGGGTCTGGTAGTCCTCCTCAGTCTTAAGCTGCCAGTACTGGGTCAGCCGGAGGAACTGGTCCCTGACCAATGCGCAGCGCTCCGCCGACAGCTCCTCAGGGCACGTCTGGCTTTTGAGGATCTCAAAGAGGAGCGGGGTGCCCTTGTCGGCCGGCGACAGACCACCTCCGTAGAAGGCAAAGGTGTGGCCTTTGCCCACCTGGGTGGCGTACAGGTGGAAGAAGCCTTGCCAGAGGTACTTGTTAGCGAGGTCGCCTGTTCCACCCACCACCACCACCGACACGTGGCCTCTGCGTCGAGGGCCCTTCTCATCTCCATTTTGGTCCTGGTCACTTGGGTCACAGGTGGCTACACAGGCCAGCAGCAGCAACAGCAGCAGCAGCAGTCCCCACGTTGCCTTCCGCATGGTCTAGCCCCAGTCACACCTGTCTCCAACCAAATACCTGACAAAACACAGCAACTTCTAGTGTGAACCTCAATATATAGCCAAACCAACATGTGTGCTGCTGAATTCTATATATGAATATATATACACCTATGCCAATACTATACACTGTACACAAATGCCTATCTATGCCAAACTCTTACTTTCTGACTAGCATTTCATTGACTATGACTCTTGTAAAAGACATTCCACATAAGTTCTGATATAACATGTATAACTGGTGTTAGTTATATTATGCTTACACAAGGTACAATGATTACTGTAACTCTATATAGTATGCAAATATTTAAACGGATCGCCAACTGATGGTGAAACCACCTACTTCCAATATAGCCTCCCTGACCAGATAATATCCACATTACAACGTGTACATTGCTGATTGTGACAGCAGGTTTTTATCTGAAGAAAATGTAACTAATAATAGTCTACTTGTAGGCCTACATCTTGGGTTAGAGTCACATAACATGTAAGTATGTTACAACGGTATGTACAATTGAATAATGGCAATGAAATCTAAAAACATGTCTCTCTCAGCCTGTCACCTCGATCTCTAGCCTACAGCAGGGGGGCACTCCTTCGTCCAACTTCACAAACAAGAAAATAATAGTGTGGACTGTTAAGTGTATTGCAATAGACAAGCAATGGAGATTATCCCTCCTGTCAAAATGCCGTAGTACACGTTAGTTGGCCTATCGCTTTTATTATGGTAGAAGACATTATTTATATTGCCTAGTATTTGATTATAATTTATTGCATAGAACAATTAAAATAATATTCATTTATTTTAAACACACAACAGTAGTAACCATTGCTAAAGCTATCAATGTGAGAAAGCAATGAAAATACATTAGGCGTCAACCCATTAGCCTACATACAAAAGCTTTATCAGTTGGGTCATTCAAATCAGATACAGTTTTTGCTGCTACGTCTTAGATTTTGTTCAAACCTTGTCTATCATGAATGGGTCCCAGAACCAAGTCCTGTAAAATATTTCTATTCAAATCTTCAGATTTTTTTCCAGCTCTGATATTACTGTTTTTTTGTTTTACAGCCTGAAAAAATACATTATCAGGGAAGCAATGTTTAGGCATTAAGATCATGAAAAGTATTATTCATAGCCAGCCCTAACTTTGTAGGATGGTAGACAAGCATGTGGTCAGTATGACTGAACAATAAATGTTTGATTTTCTACAAGGCCCAGATTTGGAGAAAGTGCAAGAGTGCAAAGAGTGGCATTAAGGGTAGTATAAACTTGTTTTTGTATGTATTTGGTATTAAAATGGTATGTTGGGTAGCTAGTAGGCATATGAATCCATGTAGAAGTAGTTCAATGTATGGACATTTAGGGAACAAACAAGTGCCAAATCTGCCAAATCTAATAAATCCTATTAAATTTCTGAAAAAGGCAATCACACACCTTAATATCTTATAACAGGCCTACCGTAGGCTAATATCTTCATGTGCATTTGTTGCAGATAACTCAAATATTGGCACAACATCAATAAACACTTTTAGTAGGCTAATGCCCAACCATTTCCAAATGTAGCCATTTTTGAGAGTAAACTCAAACTGAACGGTGAAAAGGTATGAAAACATTGGAATTTATCAAAAAATATTACAGTCTTTATATCTTATTTTTGGGATCTAAACATTATGTAAACAAACGTTGAGCAAAATCTAAGACGGCGCGGCAACCATTTTCCTGGATTCTGTCTGATTTGACACAGAATGCCCCAGTTGTAACTTTAGATGGCAATCTTGTAACGTTGTAGCCTGCTCTAGCCAGCTGCGCAGCCAGTCAGCCCGCCTGTGCTGCCGACTGATTACCACAATAAAAGGCTATTTCTGCAACTTTTAGCAGTCGTGCAAACACATGATTGTGCCATGGTGAAGGCATTTGTGACCAATTAATGTCATAATAAATCCGTTAGCCAGCTGGTATAACGCAGATGTCTTAACAACAGAACAGTCAACTCGTTCATGTTTCGCACACTGACTGGGAGATCTGTATTGTGCTCGGATTATTCTGCTGCTATTCTATTCTGCTCTAGCCTATCGTTACCTTGTTGATACAGCAGAATAACACAATACAGGAAAGTGTATGTTTCCCATTCACACGCCACGTTTCTGAAACAGTCCATTAAAACGAAAAACAAACGAAGTGTAACCTATAATGTATAGCCAACTTCCTCCTACCTGTGACGGTCTGTCAGACTCTGCGCGCAAAAGTGGACTGAGGTAGGCTGTCTGTCAACCAGTAGTCAACTGTCAAATCTTTCCTAAAAGGCTTCCTACAATCACACCACGTGACTAGGCTACTATATCCGGATTAGAAAACTACCGGGCAACAAGGCAGGTGTCTAATTCGCATTTCACATTTTAACCAGACAAAATGCAACATGTTGCTCGAACCACATATGTCTTAGGTTAGCTATGCAATAGATAGCCATCGCCCTATGGGCATATTTGACTAATGAAATTGCGACTGTCTAATTAGTGTTTCCTCCAGAGAAACTCTCCACTAGGCTGTTTCATGTGAACGAAACGAACACCCTTACAGTTAAGTAGGCTAGGCTAAAGTCAGGACAACACCACTGGTTGACACTCTGATTGGCTATTAGGTTATTTGGCTGTACAAAATCTACAGTTTTGTTAAAATAGCTACTCATATAGGCTAACTCAAATGATGTAGCTTAGCTTTTAGGGTCAGAGGATTAAACGAAGGACTGTGATTGGGCTATCTGAATGGCTTCCATTCAGTATTGTAAGAATAATGTGATAGGCTAAAAGACAAACAAACAAGATCCATGAATGCAATTCTGAGAAACAATGTCTTTCAGTCATGCAGACTACAAGAGACTGAATTGTTGTGGCCCTCTACTGTTATGAGTTTGTCCATCAAATGTTGCTGTAATCTATTAGCTCATTTGAATGTCTTTCTTTGTTTTGTAGTGTTTTTTTTCCTTATGTGAAATTATAAATCTGCCCTGCATTGTGCTAGGCATTTGCTCTGTGGAAAGTTATCCAGTCATCTTGATGGCTAAACACTATCTTGTAATAGATACAGTTATTATTGGTGCTATAGTTAAATCAAATTGAATATCACTGTCTGTGTTCTTTATTCTGCTGCATGTAGGCTACTTTAACTATCTATCCTTTTATGCTTTCATTTTTGTAAGGCATGCTGATTTTCCTCTGTGTATAAATCTGTGCTAGAGATACACCAAGTTTCTTGAGAACATTTCAGTGAAGACCTCTTTGTAGTAGGCCTTCTGGTAAAGTTAGCTGTGCATGTATAGTCGAGGATCTCTGTGGCCACCAGAGAGCTCCCAAGAGCTTTGGGGCGAGAGAGAGAAATTGTAAGGGGAAAGCAGCCATGCCCACTGTACTGGTAACAGCTGCTGTTCTGTAGGTCTGTAAAATACTTCTTTATCAGAAACCAATTCAACAGGCAAGGCATGTCATGTAAATGTTTTATGACAGGAGTTATACATGAATACACTGTATACTGTATACAGAATATGAACTTAACAGACTTTCTCCATAACATACAGGCAGTCTACACATTCTAAGCATAGAAACAGACATGACAGGACTATTGCCGATTAAAACATATAATTGACAGTTACAGTTAGGATTTCTTGTTAAGATAAGATAGGAGATCTGAGATAAGATGGGACCATAAACTGTATACATAGACTGTATACAGTCTATGGATGGGACACAGTCATGAACTGCTTCTGTAATAGGAAGAAATAATTTTTCCTATCTTTGAAACCTATATAGGACAAGCAGTTAGGATATTTTTCTGAATGCTGAGGCCCCAGGGCAACTGTCTTAAAGTGCAATTCTAGAGTAATTTGAACTCAGGATCTTTTTCAGCATGACAACGAGTCAAACACCCCTTGAGAGCCTAAATACGTTGATCGATGGAGTGGCCTACCGAGTTTGACCGGCTTTAACGCTTACAACCCATTTGGCTAACGCTTACAACCCATTTTGCGGGACACAGATGCAGATCTTGCAAGGCTGGTTTCCTGCTAGGAGACGGTGGGGGAGCAGGGAAAGCCACCATTTTCACCACAACAGGTCATTTAACCATCACAATGATTTCAGAACTGTTTTAATAAGTTGTAAATGTTGCATAGGGGGTCTTAAAAATAGCACCACACTTGGCAGATAGCAGACCGCTGTTGGTATGCCGCTGGTGGCGTGCCACCGTTGGACCACCATCTCTTTAAATTGAACTTGTCATGAATATTAAGAAAAGTTAATAAAATGATATATGGAATATAACTGAACAAATGAAAAAGATTTTAGACAAATAGCAAAATATTGGGCAATTTGTTTGCAACCCGCCAGCGGACCGCCAGAGAACCGATGAGCAAAATGCCAGCAGACCGCCAGCTATGTCTCCAATGGACCGACAGTGGTCCGCCAGCCTCTTGCTATCTGTAGAAGGACTTTCCCACAACATGGCATCTTTTGGCGGTGACCAAAGGTTGGTAAGTCTTGTAAAACAGTCTTTTTTTTTTAAGTATATTTTTGGGGGCTTTTATGCCTTTAATTGACAGGATAGTGGAGAATGACAGGAAGTGAGTGGGAGAGAGAGTAGGGGTGGGATCCGAAAAGGGACCACGGGGCGGGAATCGAACCCGGATCACCAGTGTACGGTGCAGGTGCCCCAACCAGTTGCGCCACAGCTGGGGTCATATAACAGTCAATTTAATAAACTCCCGATATACTTACTAAGTTCTTGATGCTTCATTTTATGTGTAGGGACCCTATTCATACTACTGGAGAAGTGTGATGCTATTCTGAGCATTATTAGTGGTTAAAAAATGGCGGTTTTTATGCTTAGCGAATGGCCCCTAGTACTTCCACTGTTAGCCATTTGGGCTTTAAGCATTAAAGCTGGTCAAACTTAGTACACCTTTGATTAACATAACGTCTAACTTAACATAACAATTAACTTAACGTCTAGCTCTCGAGGGGTTGTTCGACTCAATCATGGTGAAAAAGCCCCTGGGTTCAAATTACTGCGGAATTACATTTTAAGCAATAAAATGAAACCTAAACACATGATGGTTCTGGGGTCCACATGCAGCATGGCATTTGGCCAGCAGGAGGTGGAAGTGTGTTGTAAATTAGTTTTAAATCTCAGATGCAGTTTTTCATTTCACTTTGTGTTTTTCAGTAATCCGTTTTCCAGTAATCCAAGACCCTCATTCTCAATCAAAACTGACGTCATTTTCATGGCAAATGAAAATGTATACTCGTTATAATCCAAAAAATTGACCCCAGCATCTTGACCATTAAAATCATGTCCGCTGACAGTATCAGGTTTATGGAGTGATCATTCTGTAAATTTGACTCTATTTGTCAATAAAATACAACAAGAACTAGAATTGCGTTTCCGAGGAACTGCAAGAGTGGGTTTGATCAGGGGCATGGAACTCGGCCTCATCCAAGGATTCCAACAGTACCTCATTTATGAAAATCGGACATACGGGTCAAAAGTTACATGCACACACCTTCATATACACAGACATCCCAGCCCAGCCCATTAGAGCTCTACCAGATGGCTTAGAACTCTGCCAGGTGCAAGCTTAAACAATTAGAGCTGTGATGTCACAATCAGAATTAGAATCCTGAACATTCCGCCATTCATTTCAATGGGGCCGAAAAACGCAGTAAAACGGGAATAACGCGAAAACGACAAGGGCCAGCGACACAAAAGTAACAAGCTCCCTACACCGGTTCGGGCTTGAATTTTTGGAGTTCGAACCGCTTCGATAGCTCAAACGGTCTAGGAGCAATAGTTAGTACAAAAAGTGGGTGAACAGGAATAATATATAAGAAAACTTAAGAAGAACAATAGTGGGCTTGCTGGATCAAACCCACTAATTATGAACCTAACTTTACTCAATGTTCAGATTTCTATACTTGAAATGTTTAGGCCTATGCAAATTAGCACAACTTTAATTAGAAAATGCCTCATTCACATATTTAAACAGAAAACTTCAGAAAACTTTTACTTTTTACTTTAAAAATATTATTTTACAGTAATCAAGTTCCATGGTGATATCTATTAATAAACTGCTTTACCCTATTCATCCATTTGTGTATGGAGGCATGTTATTATGCTTATTACCAAAAACTCAAAATTCAGCAAGGTAAACAAAATATTCTGAATCAGTTTACCTTTGTGAAAGTGGTCCTAGTGTACTGATCAGTGGGCCATTCTGGACACTTCATTCAACAATCTTCATTCATATGACAACAAAGCACCATTAAATGTAGTGTAGTGGTTGGAATCATCATAAACCCATGTATTAGCCATCAGACGTACATAGACCTGGTCCCGTTGATCCAGCTGCAAAATCACTCCATTTGATCCACCATCAATTCCGTCATGATCAGATTTCCATTCAACAGTTGACACTATCTTCTGTTGGTTCTTAAAGAGATGCATAGTGGATCCATGGGCAGCAAATACGATATCAAAAAACATAAACATATAAATCCCCTTCAGTGGTGCTGTGAAAATACCTGTAGAACGTAAAGAATTGAAATAACAAAGAAAATATATTGGAATCTGGCGGGTTAATAGTGGGAGGGGATAAATAAATTAAATAAATATAAATAAATAAGTAGAGTTGCAAATCTTCAGGAGTTCCAAACATTTCCTAGCACAAAACCTGTAATTTAGCTGTTCAGAGCTGGGAAATTAGTGCAACCTGACCCCAAAGCCATACCTGTTGCCGGGTTGTAAGCACTGCCTATATTGGTGATAACAGTTCTGTACACCAGAGTAGTCTCTGTGTTGAAGGGTCCACACTGCCCCCCTGTCAAGGCTGCTGAGAAGGCTACCGTTGTCCCTAAAAGACAGAAAAGTAATGTGAAAGGCCCATATCCAATTAAATGTAAATATTAAATGTAAATACTATATTTCTTTTAATTCCACAGTTATGACAAAGTGATCTTATTGTCAAGAAAAAACAAAAACAAACATTGTACACTTTTAAGAAATAATCTATGAACATTTGTTTGTCATTTCTTTCTTGTCTTATAGAAGTTATTCTTTATCTTCTGTGTTCATTATGTGAGGGATGGAGGCAGCCACATAAAACAATCAATATTCAAAAACGTTGTTTGTCTTCACCAGTGTCTAATAAAGATACCGCAGGCCGACCATACCTTTAAGACGGTGCTTCAGGTCTGCTATTTGACTCCCTCCTTCCAATATCTTGGCGTCTGCCTCCTGGATTTTAAGTTCTGTGTGCTGCACCTTGGCCCCCAGCTTCTCCACCTCTTTCTTGCAGTTGTTAAGACTCACCTCCATAGCACCTTGCTTTTCAGCCATAGTCATCAGTTGGCTTAGGATAGTTCCCAACACAGTTCCCATTCCAGAGTTACCCTGTGAAGACGTGCCATCCCCACTACTCTCTGCCCCTGAGTGAGAGCACAAGAGTAGGACCAGCAGTGCAGTTTCCTTCATTATTTGTGTATTTGCAGCTTATGATGACTTATGGTATGATGGGTTGAATGGCCAACATTCAGTGGTTTAAATACACAGGCATTACCATTGGGTATCGAGAACATTGCATGAATCCCCCCTCCCCTTCATAAATTTCGTAATTTTGGAATTCAGTCAGGGAACTTCTGGAATGTGCAACACGAGAAGACTCAAAAGTTGACAGTCACAGCCCCAAACATCAACTGTCAAATTCATAACACTTATGCACCATTATGCACCACCTTTGTTTTGTTTGATAATAATAACTGCTATACCAAGCATTAACAGTGTAGAGACAAACAGTTAGAAAGTCAGTGTAGGAGAAAAGAAGAGATGGCACCCAACACTCACTCTAATAACCTCCCATGGTGTTTAGGTTTGACTTGAAGTTGAACCTGCAGTGTTTTTTGTCTTTTTTTTTCTTTTATTTCAGCCATGCCAATAATCAGTGGTGGAGGAAGTACTGAAACTCAGTACTTAAGTAGTACAAATACACAGAGAAATATTTACTTCAGTAAAAGTAAAAGTACCACAATGACAACCCTACTTAAGTAAAATTAAAAAGTACCTGCTTTTAAATGTACTTTAAGTATTAAAAGTAAAAGTATTTGCATAATGATTTATTCTCTTAATATCTATATTCTAAAAGAAAAATCAGTATGGGCTGTGGCATTTTAATTAAGCTAGTTTTAGGTTGTACTCGACTAGATAGTTTTAAGCTAATGCAATTGTGCTTACCATCTGTGGCCCAATTTACATTCTGACCTACAATTCTAGAGACTGTAATTCTGGTTATCTACTAGGGTGATCTGCTGAGTAAAAGATCATTCAGCAAAACACGAGAGCCTGAAGTTTAACGGGGTAGACAAGGAACACGTCGGGTGGATCGTAATGCCAATTCTGCTGATTGAACAGAGAAAGGTGTCTTTATGATTAGGTTCAGTTTCACTTGCGCAGACGCACATAGACATTGAATGAGCGCTCACATTACTACCCCCAAGTGTAGGCTATGCCTCTTTATTTGATCACACACAATTAATAAAGATTTCTTAATCTGGAAATTGTTACGTTTTTTTCGGCCAGCGGTTCTATAATACAGTAGTCTACCATTCATTTGTGCCGCAAATGATCAGACGTGTGATAGAAGCATGGGCATAGCCTGTAACTTCGCTGATCCGCGGGTAGCAATCTCATCGGAGAGGAGGCCCTAATTCTGCAGATAACAGACAGAAGGCACAGAACACAGTTGCATGTCCAGTAGCCATGGGTCTGGTGAATATAGCCTACCGAATGCAGATGGCTACAAGCTCACGCTTTGCCTGGTCTAGACTAGAAGCTTATGTTTCAAAGATTTAGAAGCTGGGCACGTAGAGCTCCAGAATCTTTGGTAGCAACCCCGCCCCCTGGTAAAACAAACGTGTTTGGCATAGAAAAAAAAACTGAGCATAAAATGTATCGTAAAAAGGAACGATGGTGTTGTAGAAATGTAGCGGAGTAAAAGTACAGATAATTGCTGTAAAATGTAACGAAGTAAAAGTCAAAAGTATGCACTATAAATTCTACTTAAGTAAAGTACAAATACGTGGAAAATTTACTTAAGTACAGTAACGAAGTATTTGTACTTCGTTACATTTCACCACTGCCAATAATTGACATTTCCAGATGTACCTGCTACAACTACCAATAGTAGTTCCAATAGTTGCAGCCTATAGATTGATGGCCTCAGCACGACTCTCTTGGCCTGGCCTCGTCCGCCTCGTATCTCAGCTCATTTTCATTTTACTGAAGTGAGACGAAGTAGTGAGTCTGGTGAAACCAGGCTACGACTCACTCTACCCACAGTGGGAATACCGATATGACTTTCCCATACAGCTGGGCGCTATTATGATTGTGAGCCCTGTATGTGTTTAGCTTGGTTTCTTGATGGCTAGCTCGCTAGCTAGTGGGGGGTTAGCGTAGCAGTCACTTGCTACCGAAGCTGCAGGGGGAGCTATGTCGTGAAAAATGTGAGCCCAAATCCTAGTGTTAATTTTGTCACCTATTTTTAATTTAGTCTTAGTCTTAGTCTTGTGACAAAATGTCCTTTTTAGTCTTTGTCATATTTAGTCATTCAAATATCATTTTCGTTAGTCAAGTTTTAGTCGACTAAAAGTCTCATCATTTTAGTCTAGTTTTAGTCAAAAGAAAACTAAAGGTATCTTAGTCTTAGTCAGTTTTAGTCAAAACATTTTAGTCTTCTTTTCTTATAACAAATTATTTCTGATTACCATTTGAGTCAAATAGTGTTTTACACATCTCAATTTTCCAACAATATTGTGTGTCCACAGGGCTACTCGTCTGTTATAATTACTCATTCTGATTTTTTGTCAGTCAGTACGTTTACATGCACAGGTAAGTCAAGCTACAGTTATAGCTCGGCTGGGATTTGACCATAGACTTGACTGGACCACTGTCATGATATTCGTAGACCAGTGTTTCTCAATGTGTGGTCCGGGGACTACTGGTGGTCCGAAAGCTATCCCACGTGGTCCGCGAGCAGACGTGGTAAAATATAATATAGATGAGTTGTTTGCAATATTGAACCAACTTGTATGTAAATCCAAACAGTTCTGCAACACTGTCTATGTAAGATATGCCAGTTTAAACCATATAGTATGAATCCTCTGACACAATAAGCAAAGTGCAAAGACAATAAGCAAGGTGGTTCAGTGAGTAGGCCTATTGTGTAGACTAATATACTGTTGAAGTAGGTCTATTTTTTATTTATTTTTTGTTAGCTAGGGTTAGTTAAGTGGTCCTTCGTCTGAAAAAGTTTGAGAAACACTGTCGTAGACCAGAGTTTTAATGTTTTACTCCGCCACGCTAGATGGCGATATGCGCCCAAACGCAACACATTCCCCAAACAAACTCCACATCTTAGCCATAGCTAACTTGCTAGCGAACTTTCCATATTAGCTTACTTGCTAGCAAACTTTGCATCATCAGTGTAACTAGTTAAATAGCTGACATTACATGCTGAACATTTTCGTATGGACATTCTGGGGGATGTTAATTTGTATGAGAGAAGCTTCAACTTCTGGGTATGTAGCATTGTGGCATAAAGCTTAGGTAGTTAGCTTGCAAACTCTGGCAGAAATCTCCGGTGTTCTTGTTCCATGTAGTTTCGTGTTGCAGCCACAGGGTTGCAGCAACAGCACGTAGACTCGCCTACAGGAAAGCTGTTGAGCATAAACTCATTCGGAATATTTTGAAAACGTAACAGCTAGATATTCTGCCTTCTCATTTTGTAGACGAAAATGAAGAGAGATTTTTTCTTAGTTTTTATTTCATGCAAAACATTTTACTTTCGTCTTTTTTCGTCAACATGCATCTTAAGATAGTCTTAGTCAGTGTCTCAGGACAGTAATGGCGTCTCGTCATCGTCTCGTCTTAGTCATGAAAAAAAAGGTTGTTGACGAACATATTTCCTCTCGTCTCGTCAGACGAAATTAACACTAAATCAGGTGAAAACCCAGAAACAGCGAAGGAATAACCAGACCTGCATAGGGCTTCTTTAAATAATTTAACAATTCAAACTATTCAACTATTTAACTGTTCAGCCATTTCAACTGTCAGTTGTCATCAACTATGACTCCCGCCAACTGTTTCCTCTGCTCACAACTGTTTCCAAATAAAAGTTTGTTTTGCATTTTATGTTAATGTAGTTTTGCTTTTTAATGCACTGGTAATTTCCTCGAAATTACATTTTCTATTTCTTATCTTTATTATTCCACTGACCACTTTTTCTGCGTTTAAATCAGCTTGAACCGTTTAACGTACAAACTTCATTTAAACTTTGTAACGCAGGTCTTGAGGACACTTGAGCAATGTATTTTTCATTTTTTCAACTAGCATAGCAACTACCATATGTAGCATAGTAACACCCTAGCAACCATCTCAATTAATTGTTGTCCTGTTGTCCTGAAAACACTTCTGAACACACTTCTGCTGCTCTTACATAACTTGCACCACTATGCAACTTGCATACTTAGGTCAAACAGAACTACCTCAGCCATTTATTGGCCTGACTTTTGCACTATTATATTGACTGTTGACTGTTATTATATTGACTGTCTACTGTATGCACAATTGCACAATTTCAACCCAAATTTTGGTGCTCTTATTTCTTCATTGTATGTGCCTTCTTATTTACTTTTTATATTGTTTACTTGAATGTTATGAGTGTAGCCTACCCTTAAGGTAGGCTACACTCATCAACACTATAGCAACAATTTACTACCATGTATTGTTACAAACATTGGTCAATAACCTCCACCATCATCAAACATGTTCTGAATGCCTTTTTTTTAAAAATACGGTACTGCTAACCTGACAATAGCCAGATGAATTTCGCTCCGCCTAGCTCCACTCATCCATCTGGAACCGATCCATTGAAGTGTTGCTTCAGAAAGCTGGGCCTAATCAAAAAATGCTTGCATATGATTGACTAAGCCACTTGTCCATCATCTATTGACGTGCTACTTCAACCACTCACATCGAAGCCAACCCGTGACGCTGATAACAGTCTCACAGTCGCTTCTACGCTATGTCACATCTATGAAACTCCCGCCCTGCGTCCTGATTGGCTGAACCATAAAGTCGGTTGCAGAAATCACTCTCAATGGAAGAGGTCCCAGATGGATGTGAGTGAAGCTAGGCGGAGCTAAGCGGAACGACATTCATCTGGCTATTGTCAGGTTACGGTACTGCATGGTGCAGTCCACCTTACCGTGATCACAGAATTCATAGTTTACCTACCTCTGCTCTACACACTACCACAGAAGTGTAATTATATGTTGAGCATGTCAATAGTGACATGGCACCTTGCCCTGTTAGCATCACTGTAAGCCCATTCAGTGATAATGCAAATAAACGGTCTTGCTCAAAACGCCACCAATGAGCGTAAATTTAAATTTTAAAGTTGTTAACTACTGTAAATAACCCCTACATTGTTTTTACTCCAGAGTTACATTTTAACTATAAATTACATTTTTGCAGTTTTCATGCACTGGTAATTCCTTGGAATTGCATTTCTAGTTTGAAACTATTATGTTTAACTATGTATAGTGTTCATATACTGACTGTATAAGCATCTTTATCTAGGATATATCTCAAAATCTGACGCAGTAGCAAGACATGTCAAAGTAGGCCTTCCCTCATAGTTGACCATGAGGTGGCAGTTATCTATCTATCTCTATCTATCTAATGTTCTATCAAGGTATATGTGCTGAAGGTTTCGCCTCTGCCAGTAAACGATGCACCTGCAACTTCACTGGTGTTATTCAGCAACATTGTGTTAATTCCTGAGCCTTGACAAGCACATGTATAACAATAGTTGATTGTTGATAGATCATTTAGAATTAAGTAGCCTAATGTACCATGTCTATTAATGCATGGATGTGCCTATGTTGTCTTTAACTTTGTATTGGCTTGAACATATTACACAATATTGCTTTAAGGTCTTAATAACTGTCAAGAGTGCCTCAGTAAGGAGGCCATGAGACAGATGTGCACAAACCGGTCCATTGTTCAGGTGCCAGCAGATCTATCAACATGTTCTCCTGCCACATTCCCCTCTCTATCTGTCTCTCTTTGGTATAGCAGGTGCTGAGAGTTAACGTACTGATTGAAAGAAATATCACTTTCTTCTGAAGGCATCTGCAGTATGATCACCATCGTTGCACCCTGAGGTTTTTGGTTTCCTATCAAGGCATTCCATCTGACAGCGACAAGCACCTTAGTTGCACAGGTGTCATTTTGTGCTGTCTCACTTACTGTAGCCTAGTGTCTAGCTGATTCCTCGTGGGTGAACATAACAACGCCAACGAGTCTGATCACGTTGCAATATGTGTCATGCCTGTAAGTGTTAACAGGACTGTTCCCCGTAAACTGAATTTGGCTCAGACGAAATCACGACTGACGTAGTCACCAGCGGTACTGACAAACTCGCTCTACGCCCCCCGCTCAGTAGATGGCTTGTACAGATTGTTCCTGAGAGAAGAGTGGCGTGGTGGCGAGGCGACGGAGAATATATCGGGAAGGGCACACAGGAACGTCGCTGCTTAAAACGACCGTCCTCTCAGAGCTTCAGCCGTCTGCATCACCCAGGCATTGTGCATACACATATCAAGGCTTTCTTTTGCGCCGTCAAAGAGTGCGACATGTTTGTCAGAGTATGGACGGACACGACGTGACTCTCCGCGAACAGATTTTCCATGACCGCGTCCGTGAGACCATTGTAAGTACACCTTGTTCTCCCCAGTAACTCGTTGTTATTAACCTGTAGCGACAGTATTCCCTCATGTACCCTGCATTAGCTGTTGGCATCTCTAGCAGAAATATTAGCCACATGCGTTAAATTATGTTTATGATGCAGTGGTTTGTAGGCTACCCTGCTCAAGTCATATAATTATGTCAGAGCGGCCAAAATAAAATAACAGTTTATTTATTTACTGATTTTGGAATACAACTTTAATTTGTTTTTTGAGCTAAGACAGTCTCATTTAGTCTCTTTTTCTGGTTATTTCTCGTGTTTTTGTGCGCCTCTGGTCAGGAAGAAATTTGTTTAATCCGATTTACCTCTGTGGGATGGAAACGTGCAGAGGTCATGCAGCAACTCAAATTCCTGCCCGTTGCAGACATCCACTAAGAATCAGCTCAGAATGCACTTCACTTTCTAAGTTAAATCCATACAATTCTTTTAAACTTTGCTCCATCATTGAAATAAAACACACTAAACAGTACTCATGCAGTTTTACTCATTTGTTCTTCATGGCCTCAGACAGGTAATAGTAAGAATGTATTAGGAAAGAATCTATACGTTACCATACTGTATTATATACTACTTGTCCACTTGTATGTATTGCATAGGATAAATGAGAGATTGGGGGTTGCATAGTGGGTTGTGAGGAGGATGCCTTTGGAATGTTTTCATGTCCCTGAGTGATTCTGCACCCAGTCAGACTATAAGAGCTTTACTGTTACAAAGCTTTTGTGCATAATAAAGCTTTACTGTCATGAGTATGTATGGGTTTCCTTTGTTTTGTGTGATTTGACTGGAATGCCACTTTGCCACATATGTTCAATATTTCCCTCCTGAGCCGAAGCCCAAACTGAGAGGGCATGTTAGACCTGGTCAGGTCAACAATGTCCAGGCCTCATGACGGCTACTAAGCTTATACATCTTTATATTATTTTCATTTTCGCACCCATCCCATTCAGGATAATTGCTTATTTGTTGTGATTTAACCTAAGTCATCTCTGCCTTCTAATAGGCGTTGATGTGTTTGTAAGCTATATTTGTACACAAGTATTTGTGTATGCACATTTCCGTTGCCGACTGAATAGTATTACAGTTGAGTATAGTATAGTGGAGTATATTCAATGAGACAGTTTGTTTGTGAACAGAGCAGTAGAGATTTCAGATAAATTCCAGCCATGGGGGAAAACACACATGTGGAAAAGTGTGTATGAGATTATTGACTGACTGTGTGAGTGTGTGTGCATGAATGTAGGCGTGCACAAGCCTATAATCATCCAGTTGCCTACAAAAAGCCTCTAAGCGTTTGGTAGGACCGTGATGTTATTATCCTCTATTGAGAGGCTGATAAGGTCATGACCAGTCACCATGACCTCAATCGGCATAAGCTGTATTTTTGTAGTGTAAACGATACATTAGTCTCAAATATATTTAATTATATTCAATAATCAATATATTAAATGGTTTAAAACAAACTTTATATGTCAAATGTCAGAATACTTGATGTGACTATTTTTCATAGAATAGTTTAACTAGAATAAGGGCTAACTAATCCATTATCACTGCATGTGTATCTGTATTGTAGCCAGTGCTCTTGATTGTGGTGCATTGAGTTCTCCTCTGTCTTAGTAATTCATTAGAGGCTGTGAGCTGTTAGACTGCTATTGTTGGTTTCCTGGTACCACTCATAATAGCCGCCACTGGCTCATACACAGACTAGCATCTTGGGTCGAGTGGGCATCCATCCAGGTCTGCCATGCACCAGCTGTTGGCTCTGTTAGCAGAGCGCCTTTTGTGGTTGTGGAGTACATTAGTGGTCATTGCAGGCATTAACGGGCTTTTAAACAGACTGTAAGCTGCATTGTGTCTCCCCCCTGCTGAACCTAAAGGCCTTTTTTTTGTGGTTTATTCATCCTGTCTTGCCATCCTCTAATCCCTCTCAAGCCAAGCATACAACAACCTCCCGACCCCCACCCCTACCCCCTGTCCTGTGCGATCCTAATCGCCAGCTCTAACCAAGAGTCTGCATGAGTGGCCATCTGAGTTTAGAGTCAGTGTTTTTGAATGGCTGTTTTTGTACATGTCTGTTTCACCAAGCTGCTAAACTGTGTTCATAAAGGCTGGGCCACTCTATAACAATAAGGATTGGATGTGCAAGCTCTGTAACTCGGTGAATGAGCAGTGAGTTAATGCACTGACCTGTAAGAACAACATTTTTTAAAGTGTAGATCCGTGCTTTTAAACACTTCCAAATTCTTGTGCAATCATTTAGACATAAAACAGTTACCATGCATGCTAATATACCCTCCCATTCTACTATATTCAAACTGTTCGACAGAACCCACACCACTGAAGTTCTGTATACAGTTCAACAAAATTATTATTACAATTTTGTGCATTATTGTTATAGTTGGTGTTATTATTATAAGTATGTGTTATTACAGTTGTATGGGGCAAGCAGGGTATCGCGCCAATGACTCCAGGCCTGGCGGGTGCATTAGTTTAGTCCCTTAGTCAAGAAAGAACTTGCACACCAATGTTGCCGATGCCATTTTTGCATCGGCAACATTGGTGTGCGAGTTCTTTCTTGACTGAAGGCCTTATTACAGTTGTATAAAAGACAATTCTGCCATGGAAACGGTGTATAAAATGACGATTATTGACCACAGGGAGATGAATGGAGGTTGGCCAACTATGATTAGAGCATAGACGGATGGATCAGATTGACAGTGTCAATTTCCGTTGACTCACCATTGGCTGTTCTACATGTGTATCTGCAGTTCAGTTTTGAGGTCACGTATTCTGTTTCAGCAGTGAATGAACATCTAATTTCAGCAGTAAACGCCTCCTTATATCATCACCTGATATATACATCGAAACATACTAGGGAGATGCCAGGTTATGTCAGAGAGTTATACAATGCAGATTCTCTGACACTCTAGTTTTTCTATCATCTCAGATATCAGATTTTTGCAGGGGTCAGAGTATTTTGATCTGTTTTACAGATCTGCATCTGGCATATAAGAAGCACTTTGTCTTTAATTAGACAAAGTGTCTAATTAAAGCCTGTTTAATAATAAGGCTATAAAATAATCTATTTGCCAATTAAATACCATGAGCAAGACCCTATGAGCACAAACAGCAGTGGGTCAGCTCAGTGCTCCCATAAGCTACACGATAGCTTTAGTTCATGCATGAGACACTTTGCTCATTGAGTGACTTGCACTTAGAGGGAGACATCTACTTGAAGTGAAACATGCCATGTTTTATGCTGTAGATAGAATATAGAAAATTATTGATTAGAAATGACGCAGCTAGTGCACAGTTGTGAAGGTGGTCTTGAAAGAACCAAAAAGAGTGCATCTCACCTGTGGGTCTATTGGCCTCAATGTGTGTCAAGGGTGTGGAGGTTTACTTTTGAAACACCCTTTTAAGCTTACCTGGACTATTTAAAGTAGTGTCGAGAGAAACGTGCATGTGATAAGCAAGAGAGTGCATAATGTTGGGCAGTGCTTTGTTTGTCTACATATCCTGTTGTCAAATGGCATTGCTCGTCAACTTTTGTTGACATTTCATGACTAATTCAAATTCTGTGTGCGTCTGAACTCTGCTAGAGACGGAAATTGCCTTGATTGTACTGTGTGCAAACGGCAGTGTTTTCCTATAGCATCTGCATTTTTATCCTGCCGTTTCATTTGATGACGCATGAATTCACCAAACATGCGTATTTCCACTCGTTCTCTGCAAGCATTCCAGCATGTGTTCTATATCAGCGGACTACTGAAATAGCATCATAATCAGGCATTTATGTGAGGTGATCTCTGTTACGTAATATGTTCATCTCCATAACCATGCCAAATTGTGTTAATCTGTTCTAAACACAGAATTGTTACCAATGCGCACATAAAATAACTGGGGGTGGGGGGTGAAAACAGGAAATATGTGATTGAGGGAGGGAGTATGTTGGTTTGAGGGGGTCCATGTTGTTTTGAGTTTAATCTGTTTCCATGTGGTCATCCATCCCATCCTTTCCTGACTTTCTGTTGTGGATGTTGTGTAATCTGGTAATCCTCCCTGGCCTGGCCTCCTGTCCAGTCTGTCGGCCTTCTCTTGCCATTCTCCATCTCCTGCTCATATTGGGCTGCGACGACACTGCCTGTACGCCTGTCTGAAAACGAAACACCCTGTCATGTGTTAAGATGTTATGTACATGTGTTTAAATGTGTGCGTGGGTTAATGCACCAACATGTTAGATGCAGTGTGTCAGATGATCTGTCTATACATGCTTCCATTAGTCTCCCTCTATCTATCTATCTCTCTCACTCTCGCTCGCTCTCTTTCACACATATACAAACGTGCGCACACACACACACGCATGCTACTGAGACTTTTCTAGTGTTTTCCAGTATTAGCATTATGTGTGTTTTGTGAATGCATTCAGTTCTTTGTATGTTCAACTTTTGCTTACTCTTGTTTAATATGTTTTCTTTTGTTTAACCAAGTTTATACAAATACCGTGTACAGGTTACCCTTCCTAAATTGTAGGCTATATTTTTTACATACCAAATGCAAGGTACCAACCGGAAATTACAAAATATTACTGCTCTACTTGGGGTCATTTTAACTGGCGATGAAAGATCACAACAGTTCAGTTTTACATAAATTTCACCATTCTTCACTGGCATGGAAAGAAGGCCTACATCCTATAAGAGAGATGAAAGGCTATCCATTTTTGCAAAGCTCTTGTATGGGTATTTCAAATATTAAGATCCTCCAATGGTTCAGAAACCCTTATAATCTGAATCAGAAACTGAATAAGTATAAGTATAAGTATATACTCTTTTGATCCTGTGAGGGAAATTTGGTCTCTGCATTTATCCCAATCTGTGAATTAGTGAAACACACTCAGCACACAGGTGAAGCACACACTAATCCTGGCGCAGTGAGCTGCCTGCAACAACAGCGGCGCTAGGGGAGCAGTGAGGGGTTAGGTGCCTTGCTCAAGGGCACTTTAGCCGTGCCTACTGGTCGGGGTTCGAACTGGCAACCCTCCGGTTACAAGTCCGAAGCGCTAACCAGTAGGCCACGGCACGGAATATCGTCATTCACTTAGACTATGCTTAATAGGAATCTGATTTGGTTCCATGATTTACACTCAGATCCGCATGTTACATTTGTGACATACAGTATGAGTACTGTATGTCACAAATGTAACATGCGGATCTGAGTGTAAATCATGGATACTGCTATAAATAAGTTTGACTTGATTTGACTTCACCATAGGAGCCTACAGTATATGACCATGCTGCTACTGCTACTGAATTGCTGATGTGATAGGGATATCACTTTGGGCTTTGAGTTCCTGTGTTTAAAAAACAGAAAATGATCTTGTGTGTAAGGTTTTATTATTCAAGCTTAAATTAAAAGTCAACACTCTCCGTTATCCTTTTGTCTTCCCACAGATTTGTATTTTCCTCTTCTCGTCTCTCTACATTGTCTGCTACCTTATTGTCACACACTACAGGAAGAATGCAGAGTTTGCTACAGGTACGTACATCAAGAATAAAATGTTCCAGAATTTTCTGTACAGTGACATCATCACTGATTAGCCTTATGGGTCACTCTTGCTTTGCCTCGTTCTGGCACGTCACCTTGTTTATTCAGCTTTAAGCCTCAGACAGACGCCACTCATCCAGTCATCTAGCAGGTTTAATGTACAAGAAAGAATTTCATAAATCCCCATCTAATCCTGTAATTCTTCTAATTTTGTCAAATCAGTTTGGAGTAAAAATACAATTGCAGGCCTTTGTAGCTTGATTCTGCTCAGTTCATTTTATACATACTCCACAACAGAGTTGATGACCCGGTGAAAACAGAGGCCCCTTGTTTTTGGGGCCTGTTTTGGATGTGTAAAAACATAAGGGAGATTTCCACTGGCCATCTGAGAAAGTGCCGTTGTGTCATATTACAGGATTATGCTGAACTAAGCATAAATGTGACCCTCTCTCCTCTGTCGGCTGGGGGTGTTGTTGTTCTAGGGGCACATGAAGTAAATTTATACGGTTGTTAAGTGTGAGAGTGTACAGAAAAACCTCCTCGACTCACACCTGTTGCACGTGTAGGTTGGTTCTTGTCTCTAAATGAGAAGCCAGTTTTGGCAAGGCAGACTGGATACCCTCCAAGATTTGCTTGACAAAGTTATGACAGTTATGCAACACAGCCCCCCCCACCTCATTCTCACTCCACCTCCCCAGCCCCAATACTCTCAGACCCCACCTCCTGGGCCCCATGTCTGTCAGTGAGAGAAGGTTGTTTGGAATGTTCTAGTCAGATAATAATACACCCCTGGATAGCAGGAAGAGCAACCATCTGCCCCCCACCCCCCCCCCCATTCACCCCTCAATAGACACACACACTGTCACTCACACGTTTGTGAGCTTTGCACATGTACACAAACACATAATTCTCATACCTTTTGTGACCACAGAGTAGCTAACCAGAGCTAACATGCTGCTTTCATTTGTGGGACTCCCTGTGGGCCACCAGCTTTGGCGTGTTGTCAGGTTTATTGACGTCAAATCTGATCTTTTTTACAGGGTGAGAGCAGGGCCTTAGTGAGCAAAGGTGTTATGGAATTTTGCAACATATTGCAGGTCAAACTGCTGTGATTCCCTAAATCCGTGCAATAATCATCGCATTTAACCTTCTACTGTATTTCTAATCTCTGATAATCGTTGCTTGCACAAGCTGTGGATGTGTTTAATTATCTACATTAATGTGCTTTTGTATTTCTTATATTCACTGTGTCTGAAATATGGCTAATCCAAGATTATTTACCGGTACTTGAAATACATACTCATTTTTTTGTGTGTTGTTATTATGACACGCATTATACACTTGCTTCATTCTTGTGTTGATGTGTTGTGATTGATAAAATGGCAAGTTGCTGTAAAATAAATTATTGACTTAAGTTAAGCAGTTGCTGTTAATGAGTTGTTCTCTGTGACTTATCTGTTGGGATGCGCTGAAAGTTCTTGCTGTAGCATACATACATAGGGCGTTGGCTGTTGAAATTCTCTACTCTGTTGGAAACATGAAATCAATTCCAGATTTGTATTTTGGAACATTTTCCCAGTCTTTCTTACATAACAGCCACATCAGTATCTGCAGTGTGTGTGTGTGTTGTGCAGTGTGTGTGTGTTTTGTGTGTGCTTTTCTTTGTGTCTATGTATATATATATATATACGTTTACCTTAATTCGACCAGTTCTCTTTGTTTTAGTTTCCAAAGCCAAAATGCCCAAGCTCCTGACCTCTCTCTCTCTCATTCACTAATACTACAGACGCAAACAAACAAAGGCACATAGAAAGGTGAAAAACACAAAAGTAACACATTCTTCTTGTCACAGACACAGAGAATCCTGTTTGCTATTTTAGCCATATTGCGCAACATTTTTAACTTTCTCTGAAAGTGTTGGGAATGAGCCTCATGTCACTTTTCTTTAGTGTCCACTCCCCAGTTTCCCCATTCAGTTAGATGAAGTCCTTTTATCCACATTATATACATATATAAATTGTATTATGTATGCTATAGAAGTATAAACATATATTTCCCCTCCTAGCTGTGACAAAATGTCACATCACCTTTTGCCTCAAAATTAGTCAGTGCAAATAGAAATTGATTATAGATAACCGATTGTCAGGGAGCAAAAATATATATACATGTATGTATGTTTGTGTGTGTGTGTGTGTGTGTGTGTGTGTGTGTGTGTGTGTATTATGTAGCTCTCTTCACTTACTCATCTTTGTCACTTGCTTTCTTTTCAGATGACGACGAGGATGCCACTGTCAACAAAATTGCGTGAGTCAATAACACAACATACCACATCTACTCATCTTAACATGAAAGAATCAGTCAACAGCAGATATGAATAGTTGCTTCTGTTTTTTTCTCTTGCTAGGCTGTGGCTGTGCACATTCTCACTGTCGGTGTCGGTAGGGGCAGTCATGCTTCTCCCCATCTCTATCCTGTCCAACGAGGTGTTACACACCTTCCCACAGAGCTACTACATGCAGTGGCTGAATGGATCCCTCATTCATGGTACGTCACATCATCATAACAAGCAACACACACACACACACATTCTCACACATGCACTCGCATTCATCATCCAACACTCACACTTGCTTGTTATTTTCCTATGAGTGTGATATTTCACTTATTATCATAGTGTTAGCACAGTGTCGTGCGTCAGGTCTGAGAATGAGCATCAGGCTTTTGTGTGTCACAGTGCCCCCTGATGGGCACAATAAGAATGGTCTCTGGCTGCAAAGATCACTGTTCTGTGCTCACCATGTTGTTGATCCATTCCACGCATCTTGTTTTAGGCCTCGAAGGAGTTATTGACATTACAGAGAATGTCTTTGGTTTCTGTCCTTGCAGGACTGTGGAATCTTGTCTTTCTCTTTTCCAACCTCTCGTTGGTGTTCTTACTACCCTTCGCCTACTTCTTTACGGAATCGGAAGGCTTTGCTGGATCCAAGAAGGTATATTAAAAGTAGATGATCAGTGTATTTTGCACTGGATAACATGGGGCCACTTATCATTTTCTTGAAAAGTCTAGTCCTTGAACATGTGTTTGAATACTCTAAGTGTGTGTGTGTGTGATGTCTGGCAGGGTGTGATGGCACGTGTGTATGAGACTGCTGTGGTGCTACTCTTGCTGACGCTGCTAGTGTTGGGCATGGTCTGGGTGGCCTCAGCTCTCCTGAACGACACCTCAGCCCGAGAGAGCCTATATGGTGAGCTGCCGCCGCCACCGATCCTCCGTCCCCACTCCTCTCACACACGGCTCAGAGTCAGACGCTACACATACGTCTTAAAATAAAATAACATTTGAATACCTCATCATCTGTCTCTGTCCCTCAGACCTATGGGAGTATTACCTTCCATATCTTTACTCCTGCATCTCCCTGTCTGGAGTCCTTCTGCTGCTGTGTGAGTATATTTAGCAACAGCTACATCATCAATCATCAGAGAGCTACTGTACTGGAAGATTATAGTTTCCATAATCTTGAAACTGATGGATGTAAAATGTGTTTTTTAAATATGTACGGTTGTTCCTGTGGTAGCGTTATTTTCACTGAATACCATGTAGTATGTGTTGTTTGTGGGCCTGTGTGCATTAGTCCACGTGGATGTGTAGATGTTTGAGAGCACTCTCTCTGTGCTCCCCTAGTGTGTACACCTCTAGGCCTGTCCCGTATGTTCAGTGTCACCGGGAGGCTTCTTGTAAAGCCACGGGTAAGTTTGTGTGTGTGTGTGTGTGTGTTTCTCCATCTACATGTTCTTGTGTCAACCCATAGTTAATAACCCATAGAAAATACACATTGTTTACATTTCAACGGTTCTCTCACACACCTTCTCTCATACACACTTTCTCTGTCATTGTTTTATGTTTCTCTTCTGTAGCTTCTAGAAGATGTGGATGACACCATGAGTTGTGCCATCTTTGAGGAGGCCGCGCTCTCCCGGAAACTCAACAGTAAATCCTTCTTTACATACTAAGCATTGAAACTAAGATATTATACAATATGCAAGATGTTGAATATTGCCAATGTCTCCTACCATCTGTTTATGTTTCTCTCTCTCTCTCTCTGTCTGCCATGGCTCTCATAGCTGAAGCATCTTGTTGGGTGAATGTGAATGTAGACCTCCTGAGGAACCAGTTCCTTACCATTCAGGCACGACGGATCGCCCTCGGTAAACACACACACACACACACACACAAATCACATCGTGTTGACACATTCAAGACACTGTGTTCCACCAGCCGATACTTTTGAGTTTCCAATGCTCTCGTCAGATGACTCACAAGGACGCCCACAGGTGACCCAGGAAGTGCTGTTCTAACATAATCTCGCTGTTCTGTCTCCTTAGAGATGAGGAGGAGAGCATCACCATGGCAGCGTAACCTTGGTTACCCTTTCGCCATGCTGTTTTTGCTTGCATTGACGGTAGGCAATAGAGGACAGGCAACTAAGAATCCTTCTCCCCACTTTGTGGCACTATTTCTTTGTTTTATTATGTGTATTTTTATAGTAAAAATAGTTCTTTTTAAGTGTGGCTGTCACCACAATGTATTAAATTGCGTCTGTGCCTGTCTTTCTTCTACTCAGGTGGTGTGTGTATTGATAGTGTGTTTCCATGTGCTGGAGCTGTTGTTTGATGAGACGGCTTTGCCCCGAGGAATGGAGGTACGAATGACATTTTTTCAACGGAGGCATGAGCAGACCACAGTCTTTATGGGCAAACCACATTCTTCAGAAAAGAGCCCCGTTCAACAGTTACTGTACCAGCATGCCATGTTGTGCTTGTACCGGAGCTGTATAGCTGTTTACAGCATTTTGTGTTTGTGTCTTGATAGGATCCTTTGCTGGGAGCTGCCTCTTTCTCGATGTTTGGATCCCTGGGTGCAGCCGTGCAAGTCATCCTCATCCTGTATCCTTTCCCAACACTCTCTCTATATCTATCTATATATCTACCTACCTATCTATCTATCTATCTATCTATCTATCTATCTATCTATCTATGTCTGTCTGTCTGCCTGTCTATCTGTGTGTGTGTGTGTGTGTGTGTGTGTGTGTGTGTGTGTGTGTGTGTGTGTGTGTCTGCATGTTTATAGAGATGTAGGTTTGCCTTAACTCTGCCCCACAGGTATCTTATGGTGTCCTCTGTGGTGGGTTTGTACAGCTCCCCACTCTTCTCCTGTCTACTCCCCCGAGCTCAGGACACCACATTAACCCAGGTCTGTCAATACACCATTTCTTTCTCTTTCTTAAGGGCCGTTCAGACCAACACCGATAACTATGCGACTATAACTATAAATATTACTATAACGACATTAGCGTCCACACTGGACAGTGATAAGGAAAATCTCTCCTTGTGTTGAGGAATGTGATGCCTAAAATTTGATGGCTGTCAGCTTTTTATCGTTCTCCAAATCGCTCTGAAAGTGATCCCCAACGATATCGTTCTTCATGTCGTTAACATTATAGTTTATGTGTGGGCATCGTCATTCATATTACCTAGAACGATACCTTTTTCCTGTTATCATGATAGTTAGCGTTCTTGTTGTGAACGGCCCTTTACACACATTTAGACACACACAAATGCAAATGTCTCTTCATCACTTCCTTCAACTGCTCCGTTCACAGATTATTGCAAACTGTGTCTGCTTGCTGGTTCTGAGTTCAGCCCTGCCTGTGTTCTCCAGGACTCTCGGTAAGATAGTGAAAGTTTTGTTGCCTTAATTATGTCTGCTGTGCTAGGTGATATCTCACCAGGTGTTCTGAGGGATCGCATTATCTGTCATCTGTTTTTCACAGGCATCACACGGTTCGATCTGCTAGGGGACTTTGGTCGATACAACTGGCTGGGGAACTTCCACATTGTGTTCCTGTACAACATTCTGTTTGCTGGACTCACATCTGCCTGTCTCATCAATACACTCACGTGGGCTGTGCAGAGAGAACTCATACGGGCATTTGGTGAGTCACACACAGACAAATGCGCCCACACACACACACACACATACACATTTTACTTCTTTATTTGTGACCGCAATTCATAATAAATATTACATAAGGACACACATTTGACAGGTGCAATAATTGCTCAGACAAGATTCAAGACAAGTTATGTGACTGTGACATGTGACACAGACACACATACACACACACATCCACACTCACACAACAACCGTTTTTTTCTCAGAAGATGTTACCACTAGCGTACAGGCTTGTGAGTGTCAGAATATAAATATTAACTTGATGTTCGTTTCTGTTTCTCTACAGGCCTGCATAAACTGCCTTTGACTGTCTCACGCTCAGCCATCCCTCTCAAACTTCTTTTAGCGAATGGGCTCTCAAAGATTCAGTGATGATTCAATGGTATTCCCCATCTCCTCATTCAAACTAGTTGCCTCCTACCAAAGACTCTTTACCTTATTGCAGTTGACGGTAGCTGGATCCTTCAGTTCGTCAAAGACGTTTGACAATTGGTCAGTTTTCTGACACTTTTGCTGGACCTTTCATCACAATCAAGCTGTAGTGCCACTTTATTTAACATGTACTGTACCAAATATGCAATATATCCTGTACCACAGGGACCAATCACAGGCTTTGCCCTGACGATAGGGGTGGCAACTGGAAGCAGCTGTAGCTGGTACTGCAGTTAATAACTATTTTGCCAAAAAAGATTAATGAATGTGTAATGGAGTGAAATTCAGATGTGATAAAGGGACAATTGCCAATGTTTTTTTTTTGTTCATTATACACTGCTTATAGTTTCACAAGTTCACATTTTCCCAATGAGTGAGATCTATGCAAGGTCAAAGAACAGGATTACCTATAGTGAAATGACTTGGACCCTATATAAAAGCAAAGAACAAAGAATGACTTGGATCCTGAAATAAAATGTTGGACGCAACTCTTCTAAGCCTCAGTAAGAGATATAAGGGTAAGAGGATAGATCAATATGGAAGAAAGAGTAGGCAGATATAAGTCTCCTAACAAGAGACATGTTATACATGTTGAAATGTTAGTTGTGAGAAAAATAATACTGTGGCTATGGCCAGATTGAGTTCCTAAATGCTCTTAACAATCTGACAACCATCATAAAAAGTCTCTGATATTCCCCTGGGCTGTTCAACCTGCAGCTAAAATTTCATCATTATCCAATGACTGTAGAAAACATGGACCGTATGCCATCATGCATTTACGTTCTGAAGAAATTAAGCCAAACTTGGTTGGCCAGCATAGCATTGGAGCCAGACTGTGCAATAAGTGCTTTTTGAAGCCAGAGCTTGTGTAGTAAACAGAAAATTGCTCGTAGTAAATCTTTGCCATTTTGGTGGCTTCACTTTAACCAATCAGGAAACCCCTATTCCTGCTTTACCTCTATGATCGCAGATGAGCAAGCTTTTGTCTATTTAGGTCACTAAACTAAAATGTTGTACACCAGCCCCTGAATATTTATGTTTTTTTTGTTTACACTTGATTTATTTTTAAATGTCTATTTCATCCACTTGATCTTTTTATTATTTTACAGACTGTTTTTCCCTCAATGTTTACTCTCTTTCTTGTTGACCATTTGAGAGATCACGAATAATGAACAGGTGTAAACAATCACAGGAGATATTCTTACTGTAAATGCCTTATATTATTTGTCATTTGACCATAATAATATTTTTATCTTGTCTTTACGATATAGACATCTTTTCACTGTTCAATTAATGTAATAAAAGGTGTCTTGAGACCAAAAATTGGTCAAATACAGTGAATGAGACCAATTGAAACTACAAAAACGTTTACAGTTTGAGTGGGTATGTATAAGGTTTCTCTGTATAGTTTTTTATTTGTGTTTATGTGCCTCTCTCACTCTACATCTAGAGTGTCCAGTATTTGTGTTCCTATATGTATCTGATCATTTGTGTCTGTGTGTGGACATTACGTGCAATACCATTTCATAAAGTAGTGACAATCAATATTTAGTGCATGCTAAAGGAAGGAATTCCTTTAGTGCATTTCTGTTCATCTATGAGCCTCCACCTTTCTTTCATGCATTTATTTAGAAATATGAGGTCACACTCCTTTTTCTATGCATTTATGAATTTGTGTACACAGATTTATCCATATTAATGTTCATTCATTTGCTATAAAGTGTTCAACAATTATAACGGTAACTATAATCTCACATCTCAAGAAAAGTTGAGTGACTGTTGACAATGTGGTGACGTCAACTTTTTACTAGAAGCTACTATTGTTCCATAAATTACTAAATGTAAACAGTTCTACGTGTAGGAAATACTCCAGATAAAAATCCTCACATATCGAAAACCATAAACATTTTCCTTGTGAGGTGACATATGGAAGAGTGTTTTCGATTTTAAGTGCCCCATAAAACAATTATCATTGAAATAACTTTTTGTTAAATAACATGTTTCTTCAGGCTCTCAATGAAAAATATGTCCAAATGTGATTTTTGGATTTCTTGCATAGGTTAAGTGTGAGTGTTGTCGAATGTTCAAATGTCCACTTATAGCAAAGGCGGAAGGTTCAACTATCTCTCAACTATTTGTGCAGTTTTTAAAGTGGGACATCAAAACTTTGAGATGGTGTTTTGCTGTTACAGTTTACTTAGAATAATGAATGGAAAGTATCCTGTAGAAATGTGAGTAATGTGTCTGTTGTCTTTGAGTGTGTGTTAAAAGCTGGAAAAAAACATGGAATGTTCATTAAACATCCTTTAGCCTACATGCTACAACTTTCTGTCTCTCACATAATATTAACCTGTCTAGAATTGTTATTTTAAATCTAGAAACTAGCCATTTTCAATCACAGTAGATTGTCAACAGAAAGTAAAGAATTTTATGTTTAAAACGTGGCCTACTGGTTAGCACTTCGGACTTGAAACCGGAGTGCATGAAATGACTGAGAAAGTACAGCTAGATTTATACAAAAAAAGAGTACAGACGAATCAAATAGGCCTGCTGCTGGTAGGCTAGAACTGGCACTTTTCCTCCCCCAAGCGATACGTAACAACATTCCTGTTGGCTGCAAGGTGTCTGGTCTCAATTCTATTCTACAACTGCGCGTCTGACGTAACCTCTTTTACGACGGCGTGCCGTGTCTAGTCTAATGCCCATTTTTCGACAGTGTGACTCGAAAGCGCCACGGCAGTGAATAAGCCGTTTTTTGTTTACCTCTGAAGTATTGAAAAGCAATAGCATCACAAAAACTCGAAGTGCTCAACTGCATCAGATATCACTATTCGATCGAAATAGTTCGAAGTTTTAACGCGCGCCACCTCTTCAAGTGAAGCTCGAGGCCCGGCGGCGGACAGCTAGCTCGAGCAGCCTGGAAAAGTTTGTTGTTGTCACGTGACAAGATACGAATGTGGCGATAAAAGTTTTTCTTCCAGTATTAAAGCACCGCGAATATTTGATATCGCCTTACAACTACTATTCTCAAACAATGCCTCAACCGAAATACAGGAAGATTGCTGTGTTGGGGTACAGGTCTGTTGGTGAGTAAGAGCTTGAATAGTGTGGTCTGCTAGCAATAAGCTAGTCTTTGTTTTTGTTTGCATAGCAATGTTAGCAAGCTAACGTCAGCTTTAGCAAATCAAGTATGAACTGGAATCACGATTGATAAAACGTTATTTCATTCACATATTTCACACAAAGCTTTTAACCACCACTTAAGTATTTAGCCAATGGTGTCTTTATGTGAGTAATTCATGTTGTTGGACGAATCATTGTTTTGTCAACTTCAGCTAGCTCGCTAGTAAGCTAACCTAACTGTGGCACATGCGAAAGTTGTTGTAGCCAGTACTAGCGATGTATGCTAGTTTAACTAGCACAAGGAGGCTATAACAGTACGGTGAACGAATGTAGCTAGTAAGCTGGGATAGATGATTGTTTGATGTTGTGGTATAGCTGGGCACCTAGGAAATTGTACATTTTCCACTGTATTCTCGTGCAGGATATTGGCTGGCATCTGCTGAGAGCTTCACATTGTGTATTCTTACCTGTTGAAAGATCCAGGGCAAGCTAACTTGATGTTTGCCCACATGACCGTATTAGGATATATGCGTTGCTGTGTTGACATGTGTTACAGACTGGTGGGAAGTTTCAGATTCATTACTGACCAAAATTACTTTGTAACAGGAAAGTCCTCTCTAACTATACAGTTCGTGGAAGGACAGTTTGTAGATTCATATGACCCTACTATTGAAAACAGTAAGTTTGTGCAAATCTGTTTTTTTTTTTTTTTTCTTCATTTGATGTGTGGTTTAGGACATTTATTATTTCATTGCATTCACTCATTCATCCTTCCCTCACGTAGTCTGTCAGTTCATGTGCACACTTGCAAGCAGTCATTTGAATTGTGTTAAAAAAAATCAAATATTTACTATTCTGACTCATAGTAGTAGTAGTAGGTGTTATCAATATTGTGGTACACATTCCGCCATTGTCACTCACATGCTTCTCCTATCATTTGACACAGCTTTTAATAAGATGGTATCTGTGAATGGACAGGACTTTAATCTTCAGCTTGTGGACACTGCTGGTCAGGTACTTCTCACATTTCAGTCAATGAACTTGAATCTTACTTTTTATATGATGATAAGGGTACTAGATTAGAGGGACGTGTATGCTCTCTAAGATTATATAAACGTTATCTCTTCTCAGAGTTTCAGTTTATACCAATCGTACCTGCTTTCTAATCTCTTCCAGGACGAGTATTCCATTTTCCCACAGTCTCACTCAATGGACATTCATGGTTATGTCCTTGTCTACTCTGTCACCTCTATGAAAAGGTGGGTGTTTCTAGTAGTACTGAATGTCATGGACTGCGTTTACATGCACTTCAGTATCCCGGTTGCGATCAGGAATTTGAAGTATCCCGGTTTTGTATTTGCGCATGTAAACATCATGTAACATCTTGAATTTCCCCTTGGGCTTGAATTTCCCCTTGGGGATCAATAAAGTATCTATCTATCTATCTATCTATCCCGATTTCAGAACCCTGGATAAGGCCTTATTCCGGCTTTGAGTAACCCGATTATGCTAGGTGGAGTACTCTAAAAAGAACCGGGATACTGTTCCATGTCACCTTATCTACCCACCTACACCTTATCCCAGTTTCTCATGTGAAAGCGTGATTACTTTAGAAACCGGGATAAGGTGAACTAATAGAACTTTATTGTTGGTCACAGGGGTACTAGTATTCATCATGTATACAGGGATATTAATAACCAGGTTTCTCTGTTCATGTAAACACCATATCCTGAATATGATCAGAACCAAGATAAGCCTAATAACTTGGATACTAAAGTGCATGTAAACGCAGTCATGGAGAAGCACACATGACAACTGCAGAAAGCTCAGGAGAGTGCAGTGAAGGATGTTATCTATAACTAGACGGCACTCGAGAGCACAGGCCTCTACCAAGGCCACATGTCCTAGTGTGTGAGGAAAAGTGAAATTAAATATGTGCATCCACTTAGTGATTCGGGTCTGCTCCAAAATGTAATGGGTCCCACCAAGTAGGTCGTTTTTGCACTAAGTCTACCGATCAACCAACTAGCCACACTGATAAAATGCTGTCCTTGCTGGAGCTGAAAGTGATTTTTATATTTATGTTACAATTTCTTTTAAAATGTGCTGTGCGTAGCTGAGTGGAACACTCCTGAATTATATTTATGTGAAAATGCACTGATGCTGCTGGTTACATTTCAGTTGATTCTTCCTAATGATTTTTTAGTTGCATTTTGAGTCAGTGAGTGTGTACAACCGATGAAACATGAACAAGAAGATTTGTCAAGTCTGTAGAAGATCCTTGTTATGGCTGTATCTACTGCAGCACTACTTAAGTAAAGTAAAGGCCATGCGTGAATTAGCATTGTGAAATATGAGAACAACACAGTCATCTGTGTGTGTCCTCTGCCAAAACTTATTTTAGTGCCTGATGCCTTTTAATCTCGGCCGAGGCTGCACAACCGGGAACAAAGGCACAGCAGATGCATACTTGAGATAACTGTCCCGTCCTTTTTTGACCTTGCTGTTCTGCTGTATGTGTGTGTTAGTCATAGCTGATAGTCCTGGCCCTCAAACCTATATGCACTACCCCCACTCCTTCTGTTCTCCAATTAACATTTGTTTTTATTCTTTCTCTTTCTTCAACCCCAAACAGTTTTGAAGTTGTTCAGGTTCTACACGACAAGCTGCTGGATATGGTTGGGAAAATTCAGTAAGTTCTATATTCCAGGGCTTTGAAAGCTTTGCCTGTGTTTGCTCTTGTGGGTCAGGGTGATTTGAGTTAATTTAAGCACACATAAATGCACTAAAATAGCTGCTCTTGTCATTTTAGGGTGCCTACTGTTCTGGTTGGGAACAAAAAAGATCTTCACATGGAGAGGTAAGAACAGTCAATTAGCGTGACCAATGGACAGTTAAGTCTAGCGAGAGAACTGCATCGGTGTCACCCTCAACTGGTTTTAAGAATTCCTCAATAATGGCCTCATTAGAAGACACCATCAACCCTTCACTGCTTTACTAGTGTATGCAGCACATATGTTGTTATAGCATTAGCAGCATTGTCACATGTATTGTCTTGGGACTAATGCGTCCTCTTCATGCTAATAGCAATTGGGAGTATGGATAAATCTAGTCAAATCGGCTATCCACAGAGTGCGGCTTAATCTTAATGTGATTTACTGCACAAATGACTGAGAGATTGAATTCTATTGTGGCACAAATAGAACCAGCTTTAGCCGCATTCCATAATTTAGTTTGTGTGTGTGTCCTGTGTCCCCAGAGTGATTAAGCCAGAGGAGGGCAAAAAGCTGGCCGATTCCTGGGGTGCTGCTTTTATGGAGTCCTCTGCTAAAGAGAATCAGGTAGTATACCGCTAGGTATCCTTTGTGCTTCTCATTTTAAGCAATATCGGATCAACAAGTCTCAGTAACTTTGCTAAAAATGATCAGTAATTTATTTCTTACTTGCTTAGCCAGATTATGCAACTGTATAAATCCATCCTCGCCCACTTGCGAAATAAGTGCCTGCCTGTGTGGGAGTTTCTTGATTGGTCAACACATCTAAACCATTTTGAAATTTTACTCGCTGATTAAAGAATCCAGTCCCCCTCTTTGTTTTCTTAAAGTATCCATCTTCATAATGGCTGGTACACCATGAAACCAGATAGTCTTAAATTCTGCTGAACGTATGCTTTACAGTACTTTGACATACTGTGAAGATCTGCTGCTGAATGTACAAGGGAGAAAGATCATTTTTTAGGAAGGATCAGTTGAAAGGCTACAGAAGTGTCTGATTTATCTCTCTTGCACAGACGGCTGTGGAGGTTTTCAAGAGAATTATCCTGGAGATGGAGAAAGCAGATGGAAACGCCCCCTCAGAGGAGAAGAAGTGCGCTGTGATGTAGGCGGGTCCAGGCAGACACAAGCAGTGGGCTAATTGGCCAATGCCAGGAGACACAACATCACCAGCCTGCCAATCGTAACCCACCAGACCACAGTCATAGTTCAAGGCCCCCCTCTCAGCAGCAAAGAACTGCCACACTCTGTCCCCTAAATGTGTACAGTTCTTTTCTACAGCTCAAAAAACAGTGTTCTGAGGCCAACTGAATGCAACACCACATTCTGTTTTATTTCTTTTTAATATATCTCACACTTACACACACATACATACATACATACATACATACATACATACATACATACATACATACTTACATAATATATATATATGAATAGAAAAAGAGGTATGGGATTCACATTACAAAGTATACCCAGTGTGAGTAAATATTTAAGACATAAAGCAATGCAGAGACGTAAGTCTTGCTGTGAAAAGTACTGTAGTCTGTAAAGTTGGCCTCAGTCAAGCAACACTTGGGAAAAGTAAGTTTAAGAAAATGGCCAAATATAAACCGAAAAGCCACATGCTGCGTTTAATGTTTTCATCGCTGCCTTATTAATGTAATAATACACATGTTCATTTTCACAGCCTGACATTCATTGGACACTAGTTATCAACCTTACATGTCTACCCATGTGTCAGGAGTGGGTGGAGTGACCTTGTGGTCCCAGTCCACTCTCATTGGCTGTCTCTGCCTTAGACACCACTTAGGCCAACCAATCGCTGGTGCCTAACCCACAGACTCGGTCTACTTTCTCAGGTTGTTCATAGGTTCCAGCCAATCCTTTGTGGTTCTTTTTCTGTCAGGCAATCTCTTACGAGCCTTACTAGCTTCTCCTCGTCTCCCGTCAACACTGGTTGGGGTCAGATTTTTATTTTTATATTTTTTTTTGGGGGGGGGGGGGGGGTGTCCGACCCCTGCCCAGTGCAAAGACAGAAGTGGGAGCACTGCAGGAGCGGTGGAGTAGGATGGAGGAGGAGTCTGTCTCTCATCTGCTGTAGTCACCTTTCATTAGCTGTCAGTGATTTCTGGGTTTATGTGTGGGAGGGTGGGGGTGGGGGTGGGGGGGGGATTTTTCCCCCTTTTGATGAAATTTCTTTTTTTTCCCTGCCTCTGATGAGAATATTGCCCCAAGAGCATATTTCTTTATAAGACTGTAAATCACGTTCCTCTTTCCTTCTCTCTTATGATTAGAAGCAGTTTAATTATCTTTTCCCATGTTTGAAACCTTTACGGATAAGGGTTTTGAAATATCCATGAACTGAAGTATATCCCCTTCCCCCCAATTTAGCTGTATTTTTTGTACAGCTTTAGTTCTCTTACGAACATGACTTTAAAATAGTATTGTTTGAAAGCATCGCCTGATGTAACTGAAAAATCTTGATTGATTTATTGATTTGGTTGGTTAATTTTGTAATTGAGTGGTAGTGTAAAAAAGGCTGGTGTTGCTGGTGCTGGTGATGCTGTGTTGTGTGCCTTACCTTCCCATTATATGACCCATGTCTCTCCTTCCTCCCCAAAACACATCTACACACAAAAACTGACCATTCACCTCTGCCCAAACTGATTTAAGGTGCTCTGTTGGGTTTCTCTGCTCTATTGACTTGACTCCCACACTACTTTTGAGGAAAATCGAGTGGTGTTGTTGCACCTCAATGCCCAATACTCGACGTGGGGGACTGGTTAAACAGAAAACTTGCTGTAAACAGTTTTGTATATAAAATGAATAAATCCTTTACTCTTGAACTTGTCATTGTATTTCTGGAAGTGTAGAATAGTGGCAGTTAATCGTCATTAATATTTAAACTACATTACTTTAATATTTTAATGATAATGTAATGTTTATTGATGTCACTGTAAGTCGCTTTGGTCAAAAGTGTCTGGTAAGAACTCCAAGTGATGCGTCTTTCATACATGCGCAGTTCAGAGCCTTACCGGAAATAAACAAGGGGGAGGTCACTATCCTACATAGCAGACAGTAAATAGACCACCCCATCCACGTATCGGTTTGAACAGTATATAGTTTCACTTGAAAGTATTTCTCAAAGAAAAAACTCTCATACGTCTGAGTTTAGGAGTCAGTAAAGGGAACATGGAGTGTGTGAGTATTTTTATGTGTCTCTTGGCTGAAGTGAGCATGCTATGCAGCGGCTTGATTAGCGTTAACGTTACCGGGTAATGTTAAGATGGCTAACCGTAGCTAACCAGTTAAGTAATTCATGTTCGTTAACGTTACTGATGTATTTTTGGAGGGAATTAGTCAGGCGATCGCTTAAACCACGACGTATTGAACAGATAGTTTCGGGCAAGTAAACGTTAACAGTAAATATGTGACCCATAATCAAATGTTACGCTAACCTCATTCAACTCCCCAGCTAGCAACTGTTTAACTAGCTTCTATCGCTAGCAAGTGTAGTTGAACTTTAGATAGCAAGATACTACAGGAGCCTGAACAAACTAGTGTTGATGGGGATTATCAGTTAAATGCTGAGGGTTAGCTAGCTACAAATGGTGGTCTCTCGGCGGGTGGTCTGTCAGTGCCTACATCAGAAGCATTTTCTCATCGCATGGTAAAATGCTCTTGGTAAAATGCCAGTCAAAAATATTTTTGGCGCTGCACATATCTTCTGTCCATAGCGTTCACGAAAAATCCCATTGGGATTTATCTTGAGATATATTTTCTAATGCAATCATGTTAGCTAATACAGGGGTAACACCTGATGGGTGCTGTGTTACTGTTCCGATGAAACTTGAGATGCTGTTGTCAGTTTCTCTAGCGAATGTCAAAGTTCTTTGTCCTGAATAAAATTACCAATGAAGCCTGCATAACATAAACTCTATGCGAACATACAGGGGATGGCTTATAGGAGGTGGTGGTGGAAATCAATAAGCGTTTAAGTTATTAACATGAGTAGGGAGCTGGTTTAACATTAGTCTCTTGGATTTTTGTCAAATATAAGACTCAAGCCAGGTAAATTAAAAATCATCTGACACATCGAACTGAACGTTGCTGCTTTGTCATACTCCAGTGATCTGTGATTTGCTGACATGTCATCCCTAACTGCAAACACGAATGCTTCAAATGATCCAGTTGTCATCCATTAACAGTGTTCCAAATTATTATGTGAGAGCACAGCTAGTTGTTGATGTCAGCACATCAAAGGTTGTTTTTTGACATTTAATGAGTACAGCTAGTTATGCATTTTAACAACACTTTACATTAGATTGTGGGCTCACCAGACTAAGGATACCTTGCATATAGTTGACATTGAATTAAAGCACAGGTCAAGAGTCACACTGTTTAGTCGCTGTTATCACGTTTATCTCCAGTCAACGTTTTTTTTTTTTTAAGATAATAAATGCATTCTAATGGTGTGTGTGTGTGCGCGCGTACGCGAGCTAGTCCAGGTTATTAAATGCAATGACAGAAACGGAAGACCTCTGCATTTTTTATTTATTTTTTTCAGTTGAAATCCTTTGAGCATCAGTGATATTTACAAAACAAGCAATCTGTGTTTTAGGTTCCAGCTTCACTTGATGATTTTGGACCAGAGGTGAAGAAGGAGTCTGCTGTAGAAAGTGAGGCGTCACTCACAGGTGTGGGTTTGTGTTTGTTTCCTTTCCATTTGAACTAAAGGTGTGTGTGTGTGTGTGTGTGTGTGTGTGTGTGTGTGTGTGTGTGTGTGTGTGTGTGTTGTGTTTGTTTCCTTGGGTTAAACTGATCTTCTTCACCCCGTGAAACATAAGCAAACCCTTATATAAACAGGAGAGAATGAACTATTGGAAAGCTTGCTATACTGATGTTTGCAGTAGATTGTTTTGTTATTTTGCCTCAGTCAAAGTGAAATTTGAACACTGAAACCACTGAAATCCACTGCAGGGTGCGTAGAAACCCATGAAGTTGAAAACACACACACACACACTCGACACACACACTCATATTATGTCACTCTTCCTCAGTCGCACCATTGAAGAAGTTTAGTTGCCAGCAACCTGGATTTTCTTTTCTTTACTCATTTTCTTTTCTCTTTCCCTCAGCAGATCCAGAACATAATGTTTACACACGGTTTATGAAGTCCCACCGCTGCTATGACCTGGTGCCCACCAGCTCCAAGCTAGTAGTGTTTGACACTTCGCTTCAAGTAAGTGGGGTCGACCCTACACTACACTCTCTACCACTGTACACATCTCCAGCTCAATGTAAAGGCACATTTGCCACACTCCCTCACCATCATATGTAGGCCTACATTACCCCTGGAGCTTTTGTTTGTGAAATAAAAGAACATACTGACCTGTCTGATTTATACACAGTAGCTTTTGATGGTTTTGTATAAAGGAATATACTGACTGGCTTGTCTGATACACAATTCCCTTTTTCCGTAAAAGGTGAAGAAGGCATTTTTTGCACTAGTATCAAATGGAGTCCGAGCCGCTCCACTGTGGGACAGCAAGAAGCAGTGTTTTGTTGGTAAGCATCGGCTTTTATTTATTGTCACAACGGCATTTTATCCCCAAACATTTGCGCGTATGTCTTATGCTCTTGTTCTCCCTCAGGTATGCTGACCATAACTGACTTCATCAACATCCTCCACCGTTACTACAAATCACCCTTGGTATGAGTCCAACCGTTGTGATCGAATATATGTTAGTTTAAAGGGCCACGGCAATATCCTTCAACAAAGACATTATATCTCCCTTCCCCCAGACACAAGAAATGTGAAATAGCTGGATATATATATATATATATATCATAGCTTGATGTCAGGCTATTGTAAGTGCTCAGCAACAGTAACTCTGCACACCCAGATCCCCTCCTGTAAAGACGTCACAGCAGCTGTCCTCTAGTCTATGTCATGGCTCTGTGTTCTGGCTGGGAGGGATGCTCACGCCACCTTTCCCCGTTTTGTCCCCAGGTGCAGATTTACGAGTTAGAGGAGCACAAAATCGAGACCTGGAGAGGTGAGGAAGGCAGTGTGCACTCGACTGTGTGTGTGTGTGTGTGTGTGTGTGTGTGTGTGGAGAGTTTCTAGAAGTCAGACGCTGACTCCTGTTTTGTGTCCTTGCTGTTTCACAGAAGTGTACCTGCAGGACTCATTCAAGCCTCTCGTCAGCATCTCGCCAAACGCAAGGTATGCCGGGATCGCTCTCTTTCCTTCACAAAGTCAGTGCTGTTGTTGTTGTTGCTGCTTTTGTTTTTTGTTGTTGTTGACATTGGTCTAACCTTAACCCTTTGTCCTTTGTAAATTCAGATAGTGTGGCTGTTTTGTCATCTATATTTCAGGCCTAATGTGTTAATGCCTGCACATGTTGGAATTAGATTTTTTTTGTCTTTCTCTCTCTCTTTCATAGTTTATATGATGCTGTGGCGTCTCTGATCAAGCACAAAATCCACAGGTTGCCTGTAATAGACCCTTTGACTGGGAACACGCTCTACATTCTCACACACAAGCGGATACTCAAGTTCCTCAAACTGTTTGTGAGTCCCAGTCACACTAGTTTCTTTACATGTTCAGGCATAACTCGCTGGCTTGCTCTTCTACTGACCAGGGCAAAACCCTTAATGGTTTATATAAACCACTGGAGAAGTGTTGATTGCCCCCCCCCCTCTCTTTCTCTGTCTTTCTGTCTCTCTGTCTTAGCCGTCAACCACAAATGTTGTGGGTTATACTCATATAACTTGACAATGGTTTACTAAAGATGTGTTAAACCTCTCTCTCTCTCTCTCTCTCTCTCTCTCTCTCTTTCTTTCTTTCTTTCTTTCTTTCTTTCTTTCTTTCTTTCTTTCTTTCTTTCTTTCTTTCTTTCTTTCTTTCTCTCTCTCTCTCTTTTTCTCGCTCTCATCTGGTTGTTGATGGCGAATTGCAGTTTGCACATTTCTTGGAGGATAAAGCATGACTTGCCCCTTGATTTTATTTATTTATTTATTTATTTATTTTATTTTTGAAATGTGACTGTACATTGTGACAAAGTGATCATGTAAGTACTTTGTGGCAAGAATGTAATAAATGTTTTTGAAATTCTCTCTCTCTCCAGATTTCTGAGATGCCCAAGCCGGCCTTTATGACTCGGAAGCTGGAGGAGTTGAGTATAGGAACGTTTGAGAACATAGCCGTTGTGCGCTCTGATACGCCGCTCTACACAGCACTGGGCATATTTGTAGAGCAGAGGGTTTCTGCCCTGCCTGTTTTAGATGACAAAGGTGAGCGATGGCTTGTGAAATGGTGGTATGTCTGTAAAATAATGTATATGTACTGGCGTTATATTTAATGAAATTCCTTTCGTTGCATGTTGGTGATGAGGTTAATGGTGCCCCGGACTCTTTTTGTTTCCCCCCTTTTCTAGGACGTGTTGTGGATATTTACTCAAAGTTTGACGTCATTGTAAGTCTTCCAAATACTGGTTGTTTGTGTTTGTGCTTGTGTGCATATGGTTTATATGAAACACATAAACAATGACTTAATATTAAGATTCCAAAAGTCTTGGAGATTCTGTCTTCATTTGAAATATAGTTACTTTTAGAAAGCTTTTCAGCTGAAAAAAGACAAATGCATATTCACTGTAGGGGCCCTAATTTGTTTGTAAGGCAAAGTCTGTCAGCAGCTCTTGTTCTTGTGCATGAAATACAGCTATCGTGTGGCATATGGGAACATTTAGCTGACTCCTTAATGTTTGTGCTTCATTGTCTTGCCCATGGTGTTAAACTAGCAAATAGATTTTGTCTAGTTATTAAATTAGCTTTAGTTAGACTTA
This sequence comes from Alosa sapidissima, assembly GCF_018492685.1. Classification (NCBI taxonomy): domain Eukaryota; kingdom Metazoa; phylum Chordata; class Actinopteri; order Clupeiformes; family Clupeidae; genus Alosa; species Alosa sapidissima. The sequence goes on from NC_055960.1 coordinate 11,825,684, forward strand.
ACTTTGCACTCTGCCCATCAATCAAATTAGGTCTTCATTGGGATCCTAAACGATTAGTGATCAACATGTATAAGCTCACTCTTCAGTGGAGTTCACTAGAATACAGCAGAGCACCATTCCCATCCCTGTGGTACCACCAGACTATTACAACACCGGGAATAAGTCTGAAACATCTCTTGTCTTGGTTGTGGTCTGATACACTTGACAATAGCTGCTGTGACTTTGTCTGTGAAGATAAAACTCATATTTAATTACATCACTTAATGGAAATACTGACCATTCACAATTATGCTTTGTCGAATTTCGACAAATATCGCTTTTATTTTGCACAAAGCTGTAATGGAAACACAGCTTCTGTCTTTGTCTCTGTGTTTGTGTGCTTGAGCTCTGCGATTGATGTGACCATGAGAGCTCAACACCCACCAGTTCCCTTAGTGCAAGAGCAGCTACAGTGTCCGTAAATCCAGCGGCCAGCGATCTGCTGCTTTAAATAGCGCTGTTGGCTGCCCACAGGCTTAGTGTGAACTCATTCACCACGTCCTGCTCAGGCTCCATCACCACGGGTGCTCTCTGTGCACTGTTTGGATACCATCTGCACAAGTGCATATGAGTGCATGGGATAAGGAGGCACAAAGTATTTCTTTAAGTGGCTTTAAATGGCTTTTTGTGTGTTTGTGTGTATATGAAAGCTGGTTTTCCTGGCACTTCTGATTTGTTTATTTGTGAATGCGTGAAATCAATTTGAAACCTGTTTTTCATAATTGTGTGTGTGCGTGTGCCTGAGATCTGTTTATGCTTTGTGTCCGTGTTTGTGTTCTCTTGTTTAGTGATATGTTGTGATGTTTTGTGCGCTCTCTCTCCCCTCTCCAGAACCTGGCCGCTGAGAAGACGTATAACAACTTGGACGTGACCGTCACCAAGGCCCTGCAGCACCGCTCACAGTACTTTGAGGGCGTGCTGACCTGCCACAAACACGAGACTCTAGAGACCATCATCAATAGACTGGTGGAGGCTGAGGTAACGATCTTCCCATGACCTACAGTACTGTAGCTGATGTTCTCATTCACCAGCTCACTCATCACCTCCTTCACCTCACTGTTAGACTTGAAATATAATGAGATGATTTGCTATGAAGAGGAAGGTTACACTGAAGTGTGAATGCTTGAATCAATTAATTAAGGAACCAAAATACGGCCAGTTCAGTCCATTTGTTTCTGTTAGCTAGCACTTATAGAGCAGAATCTGCCAGTCATTTTGCAACTATGGCCAATGCAAATGCAAGACGCCATGCTGGCCATGCTGTTCACAGTCACTGGTACCCACACAAAAGTGTTTTTCCATACATGCGTAAAGGAAGTGATTGAGTCGAAACATAGACGTGAGGACATGGCCAACTCATAGGCACCACTAAATGCCCCTACACCTTACCACTAATGCCCCTTCCCCCTCCTCCTCCGTTTGTCATTCCTACTTTGCATCACAGGTGCACAGGCTGGTGGTGGTGGATGATCAGGAGGTGGCGCAAGGCATTGTGTCACTGTCGGATATCCTCCAGGCGCTGGTGCTCACTGAGGGGGTAGAGGGTAAGCCCAACGCTATGTGTGTGAACTCATGTGAACTTCCTGTTAGTTCTTACAAGAACAGGAGCAGTCTTCCTGAAAGAAGGAAGATCTCTCTCTTTCTTACTTTATATTTCTCTTTTTTTCTTTTCTTTCTTTCTCACTTTATTTCTCTCTCTTTCTCTCCCTCACTTTCTGCATGTCTGTGCACGTAGAGATGCCGCTACCAACTACTGACAAAAGTCATTTGTTGTTTTTAGGGACGGCTCGATAATCTGCTGAGAGAGGAGTGAGCTTTTGTTTCTCTCTCTCTCTCTCTCTCTCTCCCTCTCTCTCTCTCTCTCTCTCTGTTTCTCACTCTGACTGTGGATAATGGCTAATGGTGGACGACCGGCCCAGAAGGAAGACCCAGAAAAGAGATCAGGAGAGCGGGATTGTGTGTCGGACAGAGAGACGAGTCTTTGGACTTCTTGGGTTTGACTCCCCATCTGTGAAAACTGCAATATCTTTCTCTCTCTCTCTCTCTCTTTCTCTCTCTCTCTCTCTCTCTCCTGCTCTCTCTTTCTCTTTGTCTTCTTTCTCAATCTGTCTGTCATTCTCTCTCCCTCTTTCATTGTGAGAACACGAAGGATTCATATTGTCACCATTGAACCCGGCAATACATATAGGCACTATAAGCACAAATACTGAAGTCATGCCAAAATTTCAAACCAAGCAACCAAACACACAGCCCACCAAAAGGACATTCTGCAGGGGAACAGCCTGTTACTGTGTGAAAAACTGCAGTTACTGTTACTTTTCACATACTGGCACAACTCTCTACAGCTTTTTTGCATCAGGAGCTCAGGTGTAAATTATGCCTTCAAACATTTTTTTAATTTCATGCTATGAAAGGGAGCAATTCAAGTTAATTTGTACGTGGTAGAGTAAGAGAACCATCCTCAGACAGATAAGGGATTTTAGCTGGACGTTTCAGACCTTTGCTGAACACCCCAGTGCTGGGCAGATGTTTTCTCCGTGCCGTACCAACGCAGGTCAAAAAAACAGATGAGTGTGAGAAGTCAGAGCTGCATCTGAAAAATTCCAAAAAATCGTTTTTACTCCTGACGTTGTGTTCGAACCTTGTAAGCCTCTCCGCAAGGAGCTGGTGGCAGCCAGGCAACAGATTCCCATCCATGGCTTTTGTTTGGCTACGTTGCTCTTGGGTTAAAACAATATCACATTCCATAGATGCACATCCAGAATAATTTTTCTCTTGAGAGTTACATACCTACAGAGTATTTGATTACAGGCCAAAACCTCCCATGATCTCAATCACTGAGTGAATCACTCAGACCTAAACTTTGAAATGCAGGCTCTGTCTTGGAAATAGAAACCCAAATTACACATTTGCCCTTGAAATGTGAAGTCTGCTGTGGATAAATAATGATTTGCTGTTTTTTTTGTTGTTTTTTTTGGGGCTTTTTTATGCCTTTAATCAGATAGGACAGTGGAGAATGACAGGAAGTGAGTGGGAGAGAGAGTTGGGGTGGGATCCAGAAAGGACCACGGGGTGGGAATCGAACCCGGGTCGCCGGCGTACGGTGCAGGTGCCCCAGCCAGTTGCGCCACAGCTGGGGCCATGATTTGCTGTTTTTAAGAGTTTGTTTTCATCTATATGAATACAAGGACACTGAATATTTATGTAATAATCATGGTTTTATTATATATATTTCTTTTAAATTTCACACACCCAGTTCTGTTATGTTGTCAGGGAAATGGACATAATTTCAGTGGTCAGTACGGAGCACTTCTTTTTTGATCTCTATGAACAGGTATACTGCAAGCATCATTTGAAAAGGCAACTTTTTTTACTGCTTTGGGCTTAAGAAATAGAAAGGAGGAGACTGTCTATCTGTTGTTAGCCACAGGCCAATTGCTGTATTTTCAAAAATCATCATTAGTGACCTAGCAGACCTAACGCTTCCAATTGTAGATTTGCTGGTCTTAGACATGGTTAAAAAAAAGAGTGCAGTATCTTCGTTTTCAGAAGTCTGTCTCTTGATTCATTCCATACCTGTGTGTGTGTGTGTGTGTGTGTGTGTGTGTGTGTGTGTGTGTGTGTGTGTGTGTGTGTGTGTGTCGCATCCAAGGATCATTCTGGTGTGATGGGAGTTCTTCCTTCACATCTTTTTCCCACTGGTCAGCAGTCAGCTCCAGGTCCGGTCCTTTAGCAGCACACAGACTGAGCTTTCCCCTCGTCAGCAGTTTCATTTTCAATGACTCGCTAACCTGACCCAGGTGGCAGCCCTCATCACCCAGAATGAAATGGACCAATCACAGGTAGAAGAGACAGCGTCCATAGACAGAAATATTGTTTGATGGTCTTCTGACCCCGACTTCTTTTAATAACCATGTCTCACACTTTGAATAATCTTTGCCCTCAAAATGGGGACGCACATGAAAGGGATTTGTACAGCCATTTCATCATGACATCATTTTCTCTGTTATGAAATCGCTGAAGCATTCTATATTTTCAAAGCACATATATGATTATTTTTCCAACATACTGATCAATATCCGAGGCATTATGTATGTAAATATACCCCATATTTTGTACAATGCGTAATGTACTTGTAGTTTTTAACTTAATGCATGCATCATATAAATATGTTTGTTCTCTTCAGTTATGTGTCATGTCTTTGGTTTTTGTGGGTGGGGGGTGAGAGGGTGTTTTTGTGCATGTAAGAATGCACCCACAAAACAGAACACTACTGATCTGATGGTATGAGAAAAATTGGGAAATGTGTGTTGTTTTGCTATCTTGCATAAAATGAAAAAAATATATATATTCTGAATATATATTTGAATTCAGAAATTTGTGAATAAGTTTTCAAAACAAATATTGCCTCTTCAACCTGGTGGAATTCCAATGTAGTCGGTTATAGTCGGTAGATGCAACTTCAATACCAGTAATGAAAATTCTCACACTCCAGACAGATACGAATTTTAGATTAGTAACCTCAAGATTGAAGTGTAAGAACACATGACCTTGACACTGGGTCAGTAGTGTGCGCCATCTGCCCATCTCCACACTCAGTTCCTCCCTGATGACATCAGGACTGTGTCATTATTTCCTGCTGACTGCTGTGCCACAAAAATTTAGATAGATAGATAGATAGATACTTTATTGATCCCCAAGGGGAAATTCAAGATCAATTTGACCGACTTTCTCTCTACTATTCTGTTCTAGCCAGGCTTCAAGCCTGAGCTGTCAAACCTGCTCCTACCATGTGGCATTCAACTTGAAAGCAACTTGTACATTCAACGAAAACAGGAGGAAGTGACTTGCACTGCAGTCGGTTCTTAAGAACAGAATTGTTAAATGATGCATCATGAACATGCTTATCTATCAACCATGAGACAGTACTTTTTCAATGATCTTGACTAAAGCTGTATCTAACACAATCAGGTTCAGTCATAGGTGAGGCCGGTGGTGCTATGTGGATGATTGACCTTTCAAGTGTTACTCATTCTTCTAAAGGAAGTTGAGTCCCAAAAGATTATGAGCACTTAAGAAAGTAAGCCCTGAACATGGCAATGATCGTGAAAATGACATGAGTGGCTAAAATGTATTCAATAACAATGAAATTAAATAACAACACTGGAAAATAGGAAATACTGAATTTATTACTGTATAATTTTACCCTATGTACAAGATTGGGGAAAAAAAAAGCTTATCAGCAGGATTTCATCCCAACACCCAGAACACAATCATGTACAGGGTCATGATTCTTTTGTACTCATGATTGTAAAACTTGACAAGTGATTGTTTAGAGAGTGAGATCTGACAGACATGTGCGCTAACAGCTGGGGGGGGGGGGGTGTGTAGAACAGGCAGGTGAGGTGCTACTCTTTTTTTCTGGGGGCAAAAGTAATTGGAACATCTAAACAGGAAACTGAAAAATACCTTCTATCTGTTAACCCCAAAACTCTTCAGCAGCAGTCATTTCAGAAAATCCATGTATGTACACAGAACCCTTCTGCCCTAATAATTAGGCTACATTTGGAAAATAGAATAACACCCAGTGTGTTCAGAACAGAGAGCTGACAGTGTAGGGGATTTCAGTAGTGTTTGCGAGATTAGATTTAGTGTTAAGTTCATATATTCATAGTCATTCAAACAGTTGACATTCAAAAATAAAATAGGAAAGCAACGTGGATCTTCAATACAAGAGATTAAGAACTTGGAATCAAACGTTTAGGCTTTTAGTCGGATGTGCTTGGGCTAAAGATTCACGATGTGTTGCGTCAAGACTTCATATATTGTCCCCAGGCATAATTTAAAAAATACACCTTTTTCCACAAATGTTCAATAAAATTAAAACGGCGTATATCGTTTTTATAAAGCACATGTGCTTCTGGGGCAAGTTACATCACAGTGCAGTTTTTCACACCCACTTTTTGACGCTGGGAAATGGCAGTATATGCCAACCCTGGACAAAAACCTCTTGCTTCTGGGCCGGCATGGTTTCTGACTTAGATATAATGTGGAATAATTCAGTGCTATATGTAAAAACATTTAGCCCCACATGGTGTTGCTATGGGTTTCAGTGTCTGGCAGGCTTAAGGGAGGGCAGTCTAGAATGAGTATCTGCTCAGCACTTGTCGTACCTTTTTTAGCTTATGATTCATCACTAAGGAAAGGGGACAGAAAACATACCTACAAATACCATATTTTAAGAAGTGAACTTGCAGTTTTCTCTAAAAAGAGCAAAACTCAATAAATACAAAAAGCCACCCTCTAAAACGAACAAAACATCATACAATATATTTACATCTTGCATATTAACGAGGGTGCACTAGATGGAAACTAGTCTTAAATCCTGTGGCCATCATGTCTAAATGATGCACAGTAGGAGTCAATCAAACACTTCAGCTGTTGCCTCTTAGTGCTCAGTAGTGCTGTAGGGTATCCATTAACTAACATAATTCATTGCAACATTGTGCACCATATTCAACTGCATTTTTTTTGTGTTAATCAGCACGGACAAGCTATTCAATTATCCATTTACAGTTACAAATTCACCATTTAACAACATCATGAACAACTTTAGCTCCTCAGTCCAAGGAGTTAATGATTTAGACATGCAGTGACAATGTTCTGTAGATATATTTTCATAGGACCTTTGATGGTTGTGTAAAATACAACTATGTCCAGGAGATAAACAAGGCTCCTGGGTCCACATTATTCACAATCTGTATTCTGTAATAACTTAACTGAACTTTTTTCTTTGTGTGAAGTAAAAAGCAATCACGCTAGTTCATGGATACTAAAATCATCATCTAAAGTGCCACGCTCCCCTCTCTCCCCAAAGCACCAAGAAAATGACCAGTGTTTCCCTCTAGCCTTAGTCAGTGAGTGAGATGGCCTTATGTCCTCAGACCAGTGCATAATCAGGACTAAGTCCTTTGTGATGCCAAAACAGCTTACTTACGAGCACCCCCCCCCCACCCCCAAAAAAACAAAACAAAAAAACTCCCAAGTGATATACAACTTAGCTAAGTATCAGAGATCATTAGGTAAAATATATGTACAATACCGTACCTTTTAAAAAATACATTTTATGTACATCAGCTTGCTTAATCATGGCAAATCGTAACACCCCAGAAAAAAAAATACAATGGTTTCCTAGACAAGGCATTGCCAAAGAATTGAACTGACTTGATAATCAGCTCAAATATTCCCCAGTTTCACCTCGAAAATTAATTTAGTTTCCATGGGATTGTATCCTTGTCAAGGAAAGACTTGAGATTTGGGAGTGTTGAACACAATGAATAAGAGTGATTTATGTACCATTCCTACGCGTGTGCAGTGTGGAGTACAGTGTAGTCGCGTGATCCTAACAAAGCTGCTATGGCTGTGGTCTCCCGTGAGAACATCAGTGCTTCATCAAAGTGCTTTTCAGAAACTGAATGTTGTGCCAACCATCAGCTGATTGACATTCACCAATTCCTGGGAACCTGGACACCTCCCCTTCCCTCCACTCTCAGCTGCAGTGCCACTTTACATCAGCCGCAAATGCTACATTATCCCACATGATGCCGCTTGCTAAAGCCTTGAACATCAGTGGACCCCCCTCGCCCGCCCCAACCCCCATGCCCACTCCCTTCTATAAAAGGTTTTCATATAGTAGGACTTTGCTTCATTCACTTACACATTTTTTAATCCTCCAGTGTCATCTGATGAGTGGTTTCTATGGCGGCTACAATTTCCTATGGTCGATACTTTATGAGGTCCTCAAGGACTCAAACAAAAAGGTGTCTACGTATGGGGTTTCAGTGCTAAGTCTGCTTACAGGCTGCGTTTTGCAGTCTGTACTTAACGTGGAAGTGCTCGTCTTTATCGGCAGCTTGCGCCCTGGCTAGTGCGGGTCGCCGGGCCCTCTCTGTATAATCTCATGCCCTCTCGCTCCCTCGGAGGCCTTCGTTGTCCTCTCTGCTTGTGAGATCGGGTGTTTGTGGTGGCAGGGGCTCCAGATTAGGCTTGGAGCTGCAGATTAGCGGCCTGCGCTGAGCTGTGCTCACCGCTGAGCGGTGTTAGCCTACTAACCTCTGACATGCGCAGCATCGACTACGCCCAACACTAAACCCGAGAGGGGGGGGAAAAGGAGGGGGAAATAAAACAACACACCAACTGCAAAACAGAGGTGGTCAACTAAGAAACATGGAGACGGTATAAGAGAGATACGCTTTTGCTTGCTATAAAAGGACGCATTTAAATTCAAGACTGGAGGGTTCTTTTAAAAAAAAACATCCTAATGGAACCTCTGAGCCAACACTACCTATTTACCATGGGTCACGGAATCGCAAAGAGTCAATTCACCAGACCTTCAATAGACATGAGAAACAAAGAGGAAACAATAATAAAACCAAATTCAAAACTATACAGCAATATTTACCCACCATAAATAATAATACACATATTCATATATTCACAGAGGGGGATATAGTACTAGTGGTTGCAGTTGCAGTAAAAGTAGTAAGATCAGTAGTTGCAGTCGACGGCCATTATAGTAGCAAGGGCTGGAGGTAGGGGGTGGTGGATCATGGGACAACTGGCAGGAGAAGGAGAGGACTGTGGGTACTGTAGTACTCAGTAGTTTTGGCAGAAGAAGGTGAGGTAGGCCATGTCACAAAAGTGTGGACAGCGGCTTTTTTTTCTGACTGGCAGGATAGTTTGCAGTAGTAGAACAGTTGGATCTCATTGCTGAGTTCTCACATCGTCACCAACACTTCCTTTCAGGAATCACCTTATATTTTGACATCTTCCTCGATGCTCAGCTGGGCCAAGGTCTTTTTGATGCGCAGGGCCGTGAGACGCGCCGCACCGTTAGCATACCAGCACTCGCGCATAATCTTCCCCATCACACGCAGCGCCTAGGAGAGAGAAGAGTGATCATAACATTCAGAGGAAGTGAAGAGGAAAAGCAGAATTGTGGTTTATTCAGTGTAGCCACACAAATAACTCCAGAGGAGTCAGGGAGTGCAAGGAGAGTGTGCGTGGAAAGCACTGAAGTTATTCAGTTCAATTGTCCCGGGATGGTTTACAGAGCATGAACGTAAGGTGGCGAGGGATGAGGAAAAGCCTCCTTTAAACAGGAAGAAGCCTTCCTGTGCAAAATCTCAGCTCTTAAGGGACAGCCCTATATGCTTGGAATATGATCACTACTGGTGGTGTGGGTTGGTGTTAAGATGGGGGTATACTACAAAGTCAGATAAGTGCTATGTTGAGGTTAAATCAACATAATTCAAACATCAAATTTTAAAATTCGACACATTCAACAGAGGTTTACAGTTGATTACAGTTTACTTTTTTGTTTACAGTTTAAGATGAGCAATTTGTTTGTTTACAAAAAACATGAAATGTTCACAAAAAAACACGTTCGTCATGAATGTTCACCGCAGTCTGCCAACTGTGAACACATCCCTGGCCCCACGCGTCAGCATAGCACCATGCTGACACCTCTGTCCACCCCCCAGGTGTTAATGAGGATGATGTGTCTGTGTGCATCTCAGCTCTGCCACCAGAGGCAACCGTTTGGGGTGATTGCCTTTTGCTCACCATTTTGTTTACAGTTTAAAGTGAACAATTTGAAATGTTTACAAAATAAACAAACATGAAATGTAAGGATGATGTCCTGAGGCAAACGTTTGGGGTGATTGCCTTTTGCTCACCATTTTGTTTACAGTTTAAAGTGAACAATTTAAAATGTTTACAAAAAACAAACATGAAATGTGAGGATGATGTCCTGAGGCAAAGGTTTGGGGTGATTGCCTTTTGCTCACCATTTTGTTTACAATTTAAAGTGTGTTTACAAAAAAACAAAAATGTGAGGATGATGTGCCTGTGTGTACCTCATAGCTCTGCCACCAGTTGGGAATGTTGGGTCGTAACCGCTGATCACACACAACCTTCCTCATGTCCTCTATGGAGGGGTCGGAGGGCACCAAGTCATAGTAGGGCAGCTGATACTCTTCATGAATACCTACATACACACACACGGACAAACAAAACCCACATACATGCTTAAAAACAGAGCTGTTAGGTAGGATTAAGGTATTTAGCAGAAACTTTTGTCCAAAAATGTTCAAAACATTAGGTGAAATCAGAGTAAAGACATATTCAAACATTAAAGAATAACAATACTATTAGTATACTATATCATTCATGAAACAATCATATTAAGGAGAAACATACAGTAAATTATTTTCCTTTCATTTTGAATAATAATACTGATAAAATTATGGCATCATGTTTTTTCTTGATCAATGAAGCAAAATACTTTCTCACTCGTACTCTGCTCTCTCTCTCTCCCACACACACACACGCACACACACGCACACACACCTCCTGCGTTGCAGCGTCGAGCAATCTCCCAGTAGACCAGCCCCAGTGCGTAGATATCAGCACACTTGAAGGAGTCAAAGTGTCGCATGTTGATGCTCTCATCCAACACCTCCGGGGCCATGTACCTGACAAACACACACGCACCAGTTAACACTTCCCTCATTAACAGCTAGCAGAGATGGTTCATGGAGCATGTTTCAGCTGCCGATTCATCATCTCTATGAGATGACAGTTGGCGGGGAGTAGAGGGTGTGACCAGGAAATGACCTCTGGTCGGAATCCCCCCCATGGTTACTTAGACCCGATTATCAGTGCGTCAGTGCAGGGCACGTGGTGAGGGTGAGTATATTTTTCCGTGCACTGAAAAATGCGCATCTTTCATTTACTGCCATGAACACATACCAGACCAAATGCTCTCCCTGTACAGCATCTTTCATCAAGACCCAACTCCACATTTTTGTTGGAAACGCAGATGCTACCCATCTTTCTAAAAGAGATTGCCATTCAACACAGGAATGCACTGTAGTTCATCCCAGTCCTCGATCTCCACGGACTGGGGGTGACCCAGACAGGGAAGTACAGCTGGCTCCAGAATGGCAACCATGTTGGACAATAGTTTGGTTAATGGCCGCTGCGGTCGGTTACCTCTTTGTGCCGACCCGCTGGTTGGGCGCAATGTCGATGGTATCTGTGATGGACTCGTGACGCACAGCCAGACCCAGGTCAGCGATGGCGCAGGTGCCGTTTTTCTTCACCAGGATGTTCTTAGACTTCAGATCACGGTGAGCGATGCCTGGCTTTCCTACACGGCAAACACACAAGGACTGGGCATTAGGGAACCACTCATCAGCAGTACACTGGCTGGCCAAAACAAAAGTCGCCAACTCTAATATTTTCATTAGACAGGACCAGAATTTGTCGGAGACGACTGAAGCCAGTGGTTCGCCTCTCCTGTCATCCATACTTGGCAAAAAACCAATGCAAGTCTAGATGTAAACACATATGATGTTGCATAAGGTTATCATAATAATGTGTAATGTGGCAAATGAGAGCTGTAAATCAAAGTTAAAGGTTGACCAATGAAACATTAGAATATGCAACTTTTGGAAAGGCAGTGTAGCCTATTTGGAGTCATTATTTAGCGAGTTATGGCAGCGCATGTTTACATTACATGTAGTAATTTAGCTGACGCTTTTATCCAAAGCCACTTACAAGACAACAATGAAGGTACAATAAAGGAACAGTGCCACTAAGATATTGTTAGTGTAGCAAGAAGTACAACCCACATAGAATAGAAGAACAGTTATAGCGATATGCTGTATGCTATGTATAAGCTTTAAGCTGTATGCTATGTATAAGCTATGTGTTGTATGCTATGTATAAATGATATGCTGTATGCTATGTATAAGCTATATGTTGTATGCTATGTATTGCTATATGTTGTATGCTATGTATAAATTATATGTTGTATGCTATGTATAAGCTATATGTTGTATGCTATGTATAAATTATATGTTGTATGCATAAGCTATATGTTGTATGCTATGTATAAATTATATGTTGTATGCTATGTATAAATTATATGTTGTATGCTATGTATAAGCTATATGTTGTAGGCTATGTATTGCTATATGTTGTATGCTATGTATAAGCTATATGTTGTATGCTATGTATAAGCTATATGTTGTATGCTATGTATTGCTATATGCTGAGCCCATTTGGATTGGACGGTCTGTGGGAGTGGTGCTGCCCGTGGCTCACCCTGTGTGCCAAGGATCTCCATGTGCAGGTGGGCCAGGCCACTGGCAGCGGACAGCGCCAGCTTGATCATGCCCTCAATGGGCATCGAATAGCGGTTCAGGTAATCAAACAGAGAGCCGTGTTCGTGGTAGTCAGATACCAGCCACAGCTGAGTCCAGGTGCCATTATCTGGGAGAAGAGATGACTCATAAATACATTTACAAAAACACATTTAGAAGATCTTTTTTCAATATTTATGACTCACATTGCAAAGAACATATAATAATTAGCACCTGAACCCATAAAATGAGATGAATTGCTAAATTTTCAAATTAATGATATCCTCAAAAATGCAGAAATGTTCTTTGTTTTCAGTTATAGTTTGGAAATTTGAGCAAGAATGACAGGAAGTGAGTAGGAAAGAAAGATGCGGGTGGCTACTTAGACCCAACTATGGTCAGGATGCTGCTACGTGATGCTGGAGTAGTTGTGGACGCTGGCCTGATCCCGTCAGTGGACTCACCCTTGTTGTCGGCGGCGATGAAGCCCAGGATGTTCTCGTGGCGGAGCATGATGGTCTGGTAGATCTCAGCCTCGCGGAACCAGGAACGCTCCTCGCGGGACGAGAAAATCTTCACGGCCACGTCGCCCCCCCTCCAGCGTCCTCGCCACACCTCACCGAAGCGACCCTTACCGATGATCTCCTGCAACACGATGGTCCGCGCCACTGTCCTCTGCACAAACAGAGGAAGGCCTGCAGAACCGGGACAGAAGACATGATTCTTATTGATCTGGGAAATTTTCATTTTCATTTCACTTTAGGCAAGAGTGGAGGTGTGAACATCCCTGCTGAGACATGTTAGCGACAGTTCTCTTGGGGGGTGGGTTGTTCTCTGGTTAGCCAAGAACACTTCAACTCTTGCACACTTAAGGAGCCTCTTCCTAGCCTCTACTGTATAAACGTAGGCTTACCGGAGCCCGAGCCAGAAGTGGAGAGGTCGTAGATGAGGTCCTGCAGGGTCTTGTCCTTGGCCAGGTACAGGTGCTCGGTGCTGGGGTCCTCCACGTCCAGGCGGTGGCGGTGGCCGTAGGCTCTCTGGTGGTGCTGGAAGAGGAAGCGGCCAAGCAGCAGCACCACGCACAGCAGGAAGACCGGCCCCGCCACTGCCGCTGCCACCTCCACCGGGCCCCAGCCCTCAGTGTAGCCAACCGCCGGAAAGGCCGTCACTGTCACACACACACACACACACAGGCACACACACGCACAAGCACACGGAGAACAGAGATCGTGTGATTTACTGTAAATGCCTCATTATTGCTCCACATAGAGCCTGTCATATGCTGCCTATTTTACAGAATGACTTGTACTCGCAGTGATCATTTAGAGTGGTTTAAAATGTAGCAATATGTAAACAAGACATTTTATGCAGTCAGCATCTGTCCTTAGTTCCCAGGTGCAGTGAGGTCCAGCAACTCCAATCCAAGCCTCTTTACATTACATTATTACTTTATTTCTCTTATCCAGAACTTCCTAAAGAGAACTAACTACTGGAATAATCTGCCTGAAGCAACTCGGGGTTAAGTGCCTTGCTCGTCTTCACAGATAGGTCGGAGACTGAACTTAGGCCACCAGCATATTGTATGTCACCAACTACCACTAAACCTGCGACAACTCACCTGGTTGCACCTTCAGGTCCATGCTGTTACAGTAGTCGTGGTAGCAGCAGTGGGTGTTGAAGTAGCCCTCGGCGCTCAGGCAGTAGAAGGGCTGGCCTGGCGGCACCAGCTGCTTTTGGGGGATGCAGGTCCGCACACGCTGCTCCACGCCGTCGATGACCGAGGTGGACGCCATGCACGCGCCGTCCGTCTGGCACTGGTAGCCCTGCTTCTCGCAGTCAGCAATGGAGCAGTTACACAGCAGGGCTGCAGGGGCGATGGTGGGGTGAGGGGGGGGGGGGGGGGACAGATTCTGTTACCAAGCTGTATAAATGAGGTCTTCTAGCTTGAGGGTGTAAATAGCTCTGCATAAATGCACCTAGCTAGAACTAGAAGACTGTATAAACATGCTACAATAATGAAGTGGGTTCTGTTTTATATTTGCAGACAAAACACGCAGAAAAACAAATATGTTTACAAACACGCTTGTGTTGGCACTAGCAGGACACCCTAATGGACAAGTACACAAACAATGCAAAGCCATTTTTCTTGTCATTTTACTTTTTCACCACCAGGGGGTGCGTTTGCAACAGCCGGGAGAAAAACAACCGCTGAATCACAGCTCGTCTAGGCAATGAATTTTTTAACAAGGTTGTATTTCTCCAGCCCTTATCAGATTCAGGGTCATTTCATGCTTTTACCTCATAATAGACAGGGAAAAAACACCTGTTCCTCCAGCAAGGACTCCTTTAATAGATAAACAAGAGCATTGCTTTTCCCTAGCATTGCTTATTACACTCCGGCTATGCAATATTTCTATTCAGTAATTCTCTACAAGGACAACAGTCTAGGTACTACTGGTAGCCTACTCAAGATCTTCGCCCTGAACCATGACACATGAACCTTGAGCACTAATAATTTCTGATAACAGCCATAATTCACAGCAACTCTTACACCGTGGTGCATGTTTTGCTATGTGTTGCTGCTGGCTGTGAATGTTGGTGAGGTGTGTTGGTCTCCTCTTAACCCTATTGCCGTGACATAATGACCAAAAACAGCAACACTAAAACCATTACCATGGATTGCAGACTCAGCACCTGACACTCCTTCAAAACCGGCTTCAAGACCCGGCTGCAGAGTAGGCTACAGTGACGGGGCATTTGATTTCCAAGGGGGCACAATTTTTTTATTCGGGTGGGGGGGGTCGTTGGCTGCACAAACATTTCATGTCACAGTTGATGAAATAATAGCCTAATGTTAACTGCTACCGTGAGTAGGTTGAGTGTCTGTGAGACCCTGTGTTCTAAAATTATGGCTTACCTTACCAACTAAGGCTCTTGTGATAAGAACAAACCAGTTCATGTGAATGCATGAGTAGCCTATTGAACTTAATTTGCACTGTGGTGTTAATGCTAAGTAGTAAACACCGAGCTGAACTGTCAGCAACAATGTTATTCTGATTCAAGTAGGCTTGCCTAGGCTACAGAGGGGAGGGGAGTCTCCGTTGTGTGTGTGAGAGCGGGACAAGGAGAGGCTGTGAGTTTTCTGCTGCTGCATGTAGCCCTAACGAAAGAAGACCACATCTACGTGAAATAGCAACTGGCTTACTTGGGTCTGGGTTGGGCCCAGCATTTCATGTGCAACATCTGAATGGAGAGCCACTTCCAGAACAGAGGGGGGCGGCTGTTTGTTTGCGTGAGTTGTTGTCTTCCGTTTCCAAGGTATCAAATGCATGACCTTTAGGTCTCTATGGGGGACTTTGTGTTCACAACCAATGGAAACAGCATAAAACACATCAAATCAGAGGCTAGCACTGCAGCTGTCTGCTGCCCGATGGCGGGCTGATGGCATGGAGGCAGAGAGCTGGTGGGCAGAGGGGAAAGTCAGGAGTCAGGGTCGTTCTGGAGGACGAGGCTAGTCATGTCTGGAGTAGTCTGCCCACACACACACACAATCACACACACACACACACACACACACACACACACACACACACACACACACACACACACACACACACACACACACACACACACACACACACACACACACACACACAGCTGTGGCGTCTGGTGGGATTCATAATGTGTACATGCACTTACTTTACTAATTCACTTACTTCAAATCAAATCAACACACACACACACACACACACACACTCTCTCCTTCCACAACAGCATCCCAAACAACTATCTCTGGATGTGAGATTGTCTTCAATACATGAGGCTGTCAAACAAAGGCCTTGCTCCCTTTCTCATCTCTTCCCATGCACACACACACACGCACACAAACAGATGCCTTACTAAGGATATAACATCAAGTCAACTGTGTTCCTCTGGGATGCGCGCTCTCTCTCTCTCTCTCTCTTTCTCTCTCTCTCACAAACCTCCTGCTCCCCGAACCTGTGACTTGGTTATGATCGGACAGCAAATGAGCAGCCTAATAGGAGAAAGCAAGTCTCCAGTTACCGCGGCGATGTTACACCCTGGAGAGAAATAGCACCAAGGTCAGATCTGACTGCGCTACTGCCATTAGGCCACTAAAACCATAAAAGCCTTTTTGTTTCATCAAATCCCATCGCCCTGCTGAATAAAAAACACACACACACACTTCCTCCTTCTCTCCCGCAGTGTTTCAGTAGATCATTAAGTCCTGACTAAGCTTTTACTCTAGCCAGCCACTCGTTTGGCGGGTGACGTTCTTTCCCAGCTAAACCTTTGTTCTTTGATGGAAAAGGGGCACCACAAAAAGAGAGAGAGAGAGCGTCTGTCTGTTCTGGCATCCGTCTGTTCTGGCGTTGGCTGTGTGTTTCACCATGGACAGACAGACGGAGAGCCTGACGGACGGACAGTAATGACATTTGGCATTAGGAGAAGCTGGGCGCCGTGTGCTTGAGGAGCAGAGAGAGGCTGGAGGTTTCTGAATGGCACAGGGAGGGGGGAAACAGAGAAAAACCATCTGCCATATTTTAAACAGATCAGTGCTGAGATATGTCTGCAGCCTCTATTAAGGAACATTATTACATATTCTACCCTGTCCAGCATTAAAGGCTGCTCATCTTATTTGTGCATGCGTGTGTGTACAGTCTATCACGTGTGTGTGTGTGTGTGTGTGTGTGTGTGTGTGTGTGTGTGTATGTGTGTGTGTGTGTGTGTGTTTTTGCCTGCATGTGTGTTTGTGTGTGCATGTAAGGCCATGTGACTTGTGTAGACACACACCAGTGTACAATGGTAAAGAAAACATGCATGCACCACACACACACACACATACACACAGACAGACCCACTCACGCAAAAACAACAACATTGCATCTTGTGCAGGAGGAAGTGGCTGTGCTGTGAGCTTTTGATAGGAAGGGGCAAATCCTCTTCAGTTTTAGGGGATTGCTGGATGTGGGGGTGTTTTAGCCGGGGTGGGGTGGGGTGGGTGGGTTGGCGGTTGTTCTGTACTAAGCCTTAGCCCACTGTGATGGGTAGCAGTTGTACAGCTACAGGGGGGCAAGGGTGGGGTGTGTGTGTGTGTGTGGGGGGGGGGGGGGGGGGGGGGTCTGAATTTGAGGGAATGGAGGTGGTTTGGGTATAAGCTCTTTCCAAACCCACTGGTCTGACTGGGGGACAGAGGGGCTGGGGAGGGGGACAGCTCCAGGATTTTGGGGGTTGATGGAGTTCATGCAACCCCCTTGCGGTCTTAGTCTGTGTGTGTGTGTGTGTGTGTGTGTGTGTGTGTGTGTGAGAGAGAGAGAGAGAGTGTGTGTGTGCGTGTGTGTGTGTGTGGGGGGGGGGGGGGTACATCGGGTGTAAATAGTTGGCAGTACCAGCTGTTACAGATTGTAAACCCAAGTCTAGACAGAGACTGAGACTCAGAGACACAGCACATACACTAGACAAAGACACACTTCCTCGCGGCAGAAGCAAAAAAATGCACCCCAAAAATTTGGATTGGCTGTGTCAATTTATACAAACAACAGTGGCAACCGCTTTAGAAAGGGCTTTTGGTCCCACATTCACACAAGTTCTTTATTTTGGAAAACAAAGCTAGTTTAATCCCTCTAAAGCCATGTGGGCCAATATCTTTGCTATCCTGATATACTTACACGTCTTAGCTTAAAAATATAAAACTGGGTTTAGGATTGCCATTGCCTGAGTCAGTGCCATAAATCTTGTCATACATACTTTCCGTACAAGATGGTGGCGACCTGAAGAACAGGAAAGCAATGCACTGCACAACTGAACTGCCCAAACAGACCTTTTTATTCCCTTTCTTGTGACTTACAAAGTAAACATATTTCAGTTTTCTACAGAGACCCTCTCCAAAGTAGCATACACGTGTAGGCTAATGATTTTTTTGAGCCTAGCTATAATGGCTTATAAGAGTGCCCTCCCAGGCTATGCTATAGCCTAACTCCAGTCTAACAACTAAAAGATAGTTTCCCCTTCAACTTTACCAAGAACTTGATTCCAGTCATATTTGACCTTATCAGTCCTGTTATGCATAACTTGTTCCAGTACCGGGTCATTTACCCCCCTCCCCCACCTCCCCCCAACATTCTAAATCAATTATATGCACCATATTGCAATGTAGCATAGAAATGTTATACACCATTTATACACCAACTTTTTTCATGTACAATCTGTATAGTGCTGTACATTCTCAGATTAATTAAAAGTAGATGCAACATATTGGGTACTGACATATTCACAAGAATCCATAGAAACTGAATCTTCATGTTGTATTATCCAATATTAGTTGTACAGACGTATAGTTTATCTTATACACAACCATTGAACAAACAAAGTAAATGCAAAAGTAGAGACTTTTTTGTAATTATTCCATATTTTGTGTAGTCAGTCCATATCAGAACACCTGACATACAATCTAAATAGTCCACAAGAGTGTTACCTTTCATTTGAGACCAGGATTATGCTTCTACACCAAGAGGTTGCCACACAGTAAGCCTTTTATTGTCAGTGTGCATTTTGGGAACCCAAAAGGCCTATGGGGAGTTTTCATAGGGCGTTTTACAAAACGCATGAGCATACCTTGGCAAATAATGGTCCAAAGCAGTCATTTTTTATTCTATATTGATCTACTATTGCACACAGCTTCACAAGACCTGGTGCTAGGGCTCAGTTGTGTTTCTAAGTCATCTCAAGTGACCTAGAGGGCTGAAATGGTGGTCAGTTCAGAGATATTTGTTATCCGGCAGAAATATAAAACAGTATTCTAGCCTCTGTATATTTTAAGCTTTCATGTGCAATCAATAACACAGAATGTAGCATTCTCTCTATATATATGTGTGTGTGTGTGTGTGTGTGTGTGTGTGTGTGTGTGTGGAAAGACCAGCAGTTAGTGTGATGTGCTGGTCTAGTTACAGTAGCTAGTCTAGAACTTGACACCTCCATCATAAAAGAGGAAGAGCGACCACAGTCCACAATAAATCATTAATCACAACTGTGTACAGGCTGGACAGGATGTCGCGCAGACTCCACTCGGTTCACTGGCTGTATTGAGTTCATTTAGTGGTAGGCCTACACAGGTCAGGCTTAGGTACCGCTCTAACAGGAATACGGTTCCACTTAATCAGCCTGCATTTGTTAGTGAGAAAGGCACTATATATATTTATACTATAAATATAAGATGATTCTTATGATTCAACGGCCGAACAACCTCAATAGAATAAACAAACGCAAAATGCCATTCATGGATACTTTCAAGGTCTCAGAGTAAATGACTACAAAATATGGCTTAAGCCGAGGCAGACAAGGCTCAATACAGTGAAAGCGTAGGCCTATCTGTATATAGGCCTATAATTTAAGGAATTGCAATAGCAATGTCTTTTTTCACAGCTTTTTAAAAATGTTTTGATATTGAGTGCTGACATAACCTCTATGTTTCATAACGTCTACGTAACCTCAGACCTGTACATTTCACATTATAGCAGGTTAATAAAAGATGAATAAAACATTTCCCTGATAAATTTTTAAACGTGTCTGACTACATAAAATGTTTCTGACATTTCCTGAGGGTAGACCCAGTCCAGCCAGTGAGGAACTCTTTTTAACACCTCTGATGGGTGTTCTGGACGTCATCAACAAAATCATTGTCTGCGTGTCAAATGGAGGATTATTCTGCCTGCCAATATCATTTCCTGAACGTAATAGAAATGGCCGATACTTTGTTGTTCATACGCAATTAAAGAGGCATTATGCCCAAATTGATTTTCTCATAATCATCAGCTTTTTCCCCCATAATCCAGACTGGGAGAGATTAGGCGCTGCTTGAGTCTATTTTTCAGACAAAACACTGGACAACATAGAGCTATATAATACACAGTCCGAGGCATGGTTTAGGTGGGCTTGCATGCATGCCCTTTCAACCATCTGGCTATTTAAGACCCTATAAAACGTCAGGGAGTCAAACCTATTCTCCAAAGATTTGTCCTGTTTTAGGTTTGGGATCTAATCTGGGCAAAACCCTGCTGTTCAAAAGTCTTACAAATTTCAACTCCAGATCTGATTTCTGTGTGTGTGTGTGTGTGTGTGTGTGTGTGTGTGTGTGTGTGTGTGTGTGTGTGTTTGTGTGTGTATGTGTGTGTGTGTATTGTAAGTGAGTAGAGAATTAGAACCTATGATGGGCTGACCAAAGTCCATAAGCATAGGCCATAAGCATTTAGCATTTTTTCAATCGCTTTCATAGAAATCATTCTCGATTTACAGCCAAAAAACACAGAGACTTAGACTCAGAGTGAGCAATGGCAAGCTCCAGGTTGTTTCAATGATTAGTTTACTCTGCATGTTCAGGCATTCCCCTAACCAGTCCTGAATCAATGACACTACAGCTTACAACTCACACTTGTCACACAAGACATTCAAGAGAACCTTGATCTGAAAATAGTTGTAGAGGGGGCATTACACAAGACCACCTGTTTCTGTACATCAGACAAGACAGCAGGACAGACACACACACACAGACACACACACACACACAAACATAACCAAACATACCACATATACAAAGCTTCCTTACAGCTTTTCAAATGTTGTGATTTGTGCTGACACTGTAAAAAATCAAGTGTTCCCTTCCGTTGGCGAGGACACACACACATGAATGCACACACCCCTGCTTTACTCAAAGTGCAGCAGGTCTCGCCCTGAACGTGGGTGGCGACGTTAAGGCTTGGGGAGTGTAGGCGGAAACATTCGCATCCGCAACAACAGGTCACAGGATTCCACAGCGACACAAACATACGAGCCAGCTATCAGTATCTCAGCAAGTCTCAGGTAATGAGACACAGGGAGAAGATGTGTTCTTTCATGCGACCTCATGACAGAGTCTGGTTTCTTGTGAGTCATTTATGAGGTTTCATTTACGCAATCACACGAGACATTCACCGTAAGGAGAGACACGAATGAAAACGAAATGTGATGAAAACATACATTGGTTTTGATGTGGCGGTAGGTCTCCCCTCTTTGGGCACAAGTTCTATTACGTGCTGTGTTCTTCGGAAATGATAGCCAATTATGTGAGTGGGCTGGGGAACAACATATCACCCCAATAGGCAACCTGATCCAGCTCAGCTTGCTATTCGATCAGACACATTTTGTGTCTTCATTGACATTTTGCCTTGAGACTCTATACACTACCATATAATATGCTCCATATTTTAATCATAACAAAAGGTCAATGTGATTGATAACACCGTATTTAGGTAATCAAAAAATCTATAATGCATGGCAGAGGACACACACACACAAAATCTTAAAATAAGTTCTGTAATTTGCCGAAACTGCTTGGGGAAGCTGCGATCTCTAAACACAGCTTTTATAAACCACTGTTCAGATTAGATAAGAAGCCTGAAAAAAGTCCTCATTATCCTGTTGTTTACAAATAAGTTATCACAGAAAATGCTTGAATTGTAAATAACTAAATAGCATGTCCATGGGAAAAAAATGCGGCTACAAGCCTGATGTCTGTTTATGCTTCCAAGATTACTCTGTGGCTTATCTTATAAGGGTAGTTCTTGGCAGCCATGACTGATTCCTGATTTCACTCGCAGTGCTAGGTGCTCTCCTTATAGCTATGGTGAGGAAATGTTAGATTTTGCTGTGAGAACCTGAAAGATGTTAGATTTTGCTGTGAGAACCTGAAAGCTATGAGTAAAGCTTTGCGTGTGTATAGAAGTGTTACAAAGAGAGTACATATATTCAAACCTCTTTTTGTATTAAAAGTGCTAAAGGCTACAACAGAGGAGAGGAAAACCTTTTGATTTAAGGTCATGGAGAGAGAGAGGGAGAGAGGCCATTTTATGGCCTATAGGGTTCTCCATTGTAATGACTTATCACTGTGTGCACTAGACCAGACATTTATTTCAAACGGGGTCCACATTTCATACAGATGGAAAGGGGGGTGGGGTGTTGGGGAGGGGGCCGAATGCCTACCCTGTAGCCCTAGACTGGGTCACAGGCAGCAATGAAGTCACAAAAGACCTCGTCTTCATCTTTGACATGACATCAACTGGGGCAACACAGTATCCTTGTACTATATATTGAGAGAGTACTTTAAATATGAAACACCACAGTGTTCTGGAAACCAGGCGTCATCAAATAAAGCATTATTGAATAAACTGATAATGGATGAAGAACATCACTATTATACCACCTAAAGAAAATATGCACTGAAAGGGATCCTTCATGAACCATCCAATGATCAAAGAAGCAAACGAAGTACAACTATGGGACAGGCTATACAGCTAAGTAGGTCAGATCCAAAGTAGCAACATGAAGATTTCAGTCTCCAAAAGTACAACAATACACAATAATATCACATAGTAGGGTAGGCCTCCAAATACACAACCAGTAGGCACATATCATAAAAACAAGTTCCATTATATCTGACCATCCTGGAGACCCAAGTGTAATGGGGCAGAATATACGACTGGAGAGGTGTGAGTTGCGCGCATCACAATTCAGATAGCCTAAAAGCCTGTTAAATCATATAGCCTAAAAGCCTGTTAAAACGGACTTCAAAATCGTCTCTGCAAAGCTGTTAAAACCGGCTTGACAAGACAAGCAGTAGGCTTGAGGAGGCTTGCTATTGTTTATAAAAAAAAATTAGACAGCGCCACATCCATTTAGAATAGTCTCCACAAATCAAACTTGTGGAAAAGTTATGTGAGCAATAACAT
Organism: Alosa sapidissima; assembly: GCF_018492685.1. NCBI lineage: Eukaryota > Metazoa > Chordata > Actinopteri > Clupeiformes > Clupeidae > Alosa > Alosa sapidissima. The sequence continues at coordinate 11,848,713 of NC_055960.1, forward strand.
GAATAAGTCCAGTTGATGTAGCCTACTAGTCAGCATAATAAACAGCGATCAACATAACAGCTCTAAGGACGACGGTGCTTATCCCACGCTTCCAGACATCCCAGTACCATAGGCTAGTTCCTATTAGCCAGGTATTACTGTGAGCGACTGTAATTCAGATACGTTGTAACAAACGCGTAACTATACAATGTATCAACCAATGTGGATAATCGCTCATTCCAGGGTGGCGACAGCGCTTGTTTGGCTGTGTAGCCTACTACTGATCACAACACACAACAAAAACAGGTGCCCTGCTAGCTCAGGCTTGCTAAGTTACCAAATCAAGCGCCATGTTGTAGGAAATGCCAAATTCAGCGGCAGCCCGTGGACGAAAATAAATAAATAGAACGAACAAAATCTAGCCGTGATGGAGGATAAACATCTAACTCACCATCATATAGTCCAAAGGAGCCAGCTAAGACGAACAACGATAAAATAATTCGATGTTTATCCATGATCACAGGATTCCCATTGCATCTCAGTAACAGCCTACTACATTCAAGTGGTATATTGACATGAGAAAGCCGACCTCGAGCGCACAACACACTCACACCACTGCTAGTCAGAAGACGCGGACGCGCTTAAAGGAGGGTGATTTAAAGGGGAGGGATTAGGCCTACAGAAGCTTTATTTTTTTAAAGAGAGCGACGATACAATCCACCCATTTAGAACAGCAAAAACATTACTAACTGAAGTGAGGTAGAATGGAGATTAATATTGTAGCCTACAACGTTTAAGCACAGGACTGGAGAAAACAATTCATGAACTACCCTACTGCTCAAACATAAATTCGGCACATATTCTGACAAAATAATTGCCACATAGATTAATGCGCGTATTTGGCAACATTTAAAGCCATCCGCGGAAATTATTAGGCTAAAGCCAGCCCAACGGCATCGTTGAAGGAGAAGAACGATCTAGCGTTGTAGCCTACATGAAGATAGTCGGCCACAAATGAGTTTCCCGGTTTATGTTATATAAAGCAAACTTTTGGCAAAATTCCGTAGACGGCTAATGTTTCTCCCAATAATAAATACCGTAAATCAGTAGAATTTATACAGTGATTTCAACTGTGAGTATCTTTCGTCCTCTAGTGGCAAAGTGCAGAAATGCTGATGCATGTCAACAAAATAGCAGACTAGTCAAATAAGGTCACGGTGTCTGGTGCCTGTCTGCGTCCTGAAAAACAACAAAACAGGGTTCTTTAATGTATTCCGTCGGTCGGCTGTAGGATATTTCCTGATGTACAATGCAGACTCCTGAGTTGAAATGAACAACCGACTCAATTTTAAAATCGATGAGAAATATTCTGAATGTGAAGGGATTGTTGAAAACGCCTATACAATTGCTTGGCGTCTATACTGGTAGGCTACAATCACTAGGCCTACCATTCAGGAATCTTGCACAATTTCAAATATGTATTGCATTTCCATTATTCCTCCTTATTTGACTCCTTATTGACTACACCGCCAAACCATGCAATCAAAGCGTTGATTTAACGATCGGTCCAATCCGTAAAAAGTCAACTAGATGCGGGCCCTCAGGTGGCCTTGAACCTTTACATTCGGGAGACTGGATGCACTTTCTGTGTTTTGCCCTTTGTATTTTGCCAAAAAAAGTGACATCTTTCATCAAATGTCGGTGGGGTATATTCGAGCTGACTTCCAAGCAACGTTTCATTTTAACATCATGGAACATTCACATTGTCTCAATATTACATGTGATCATGACAGTGAATGTGGGTAATTTTAAGTTTTTAAACAGTTTGCAATTTTAAGGAGTAAAGTAAATTCTATGACAGCAGCCATGTATTATTTTCACCAAAATAAGGGTGATAGGCCTATGTTTCTTTCTCTACATTTGCTGTATGTTTAGACATATTTTTGCTTTCAAAAAGTGAAATACTCACTTCTCAAATCTCTTCCATTTTCATGGAATGCCAGTGGTTCAAGACAAAAATTGAAATATATGTCCAACACAATGACTCTAAATAAAAACCTTTGACTGAGATTGAGCCTGAAATTGTGTTGTAAAATATATGGGTTCATATTTGTTAAAACTCTAAATACTCCTTCCTGTCAGATCCAGAAATGGACTTAAAAGGGTTATACAGATGAAATTGTGTATTTTTTGTTTTGGAATTGAGTAAACAACTGCATTTAAATACTTTGTTAACAATATATTATGGGTCTGCTGCACTTCTGAAACAATTTGGTAAGAGTTTAAAACACCAATGTAAATGTCACTGGTTATGACCTGGAAGTCGTAAAACGAACAGTTTGGAAATGGGCATCAGTGGGATCCTTTCCAGGACCTGCAGAGTAAATTCAAATTTGCTAACAGTTTAGTCTGGGTCAATCTAGGCTACCACTCCAGTTTGTGATACCATGCCACACCCTGTAGACGGTGCTTGATTGGAGCCAGTTTTCTCCAAAAAGAGGACAAACCCAAAGCGAACCATGCAAGAACCATGTGTAACACCTTACACTTATGTAATAATAATATTATTATTACAAGCGATCTAGTAAATCTAATTTCATATTCTTATGTAGATAGATAGACAGATCTAGCACTGACAGATGGCTCACCATGGCTGTTTTCTTATGCTTGTGTGCAGGTGTGTTATGTTTTTATTCTTTGCTAAAAATGCATTTTTTCATTTTCACCTGTTTAATATCCTTTTGGAGAGATGAGCTGAAAGGAGCTATTGTGGAACTCGCCATGGTTGTTTTGCTGTGCTTGAGCTTCATAGCAGTGCTTGTTTGGGTCATCTTTTACAGTAGCCTAATAGGCCTACACAACACTACACAACACAAAACAACACAAGACAGAAGTTACACATGTAGAGAAGAAGCAGTCTGGTATTATATTTATAATAGAGTGGAATGGACATTTCTAAGTGACGCTAAACTTTTGAACATCAGTGCGATCTGATTTTACATTACAGTTTTTTCTGATTGCTTAAGCACATTTTTTGTAACTATGGCTTTTTTTGCAAAACTCTACACACAAATGGCAAAACCTCTCACCCAATCAGCAAAACATTGTAGTTCTCTTGCAAAAGCTAACACACCTTGCTTAACTCTTCACACCTTCGTAAAAATGGTGTTTTCGTATCTAACAGTAAACACAAGCCATCACAATAGTAAGCACACAATGTGCCAACAACACACTGATGGTATGAATAAAAAACACATCTGGCTTTTGCTTTCTCTGTGCACAATGTAGACTATGTCAGTTTGAGGTCATACTTTTGTCATAGTTCTGTAAACATACAGGGATCCCAACTTCAAGTATTAGTGTTTATTTACACACATCAAAACAAACACAAGTGTGTTTTTCCAAGTCAAAACACAAAATAGCGGGTCGTCTCTCTCAAAATTCTGTCTACATCATGCAATGTCCTAGTCCAAGGCACTGGGAAAAATATATTCTGGAATGACGTATCCAGGCCTGACATGACAATATCCCCACATGTAGACTGTTTTTTTGTCTGTTTTTTTCTCTTCTCACTCTTCCTGCTCACTCCATCGTACCCATTGTACATTACCTGTGGCTTATTTATAGTGCTTAGGCTGATTGCAAAGTGAACTAATTATCTAAAACAGTTTTCACATGAGAAAGTGTGCCAGAGAGTTGGCAAAATAGTGTAAATAATAGCCATTGTGCCTACAGTTGTGCAAAGTGTGTGTTACAAAATTGCAAACTGAGTGCAAAGCAGTGTTTGTGCTTTTAGTTTTGCGAACTCAGTGAGTGGTTTTGCCATTTGTGTGTAGAGTTTTGCAAAAAAAGCCATAGTTACAAAAAATGTGTTTAAGCATTCAGAAAAAACTGTAAACAGAATTGGAACTAGATGTACCACAACACGGTACAAAATATGGCCACAAAAATAAATCACGCTTGTCAATTTGTCTCCATCTCCTACTCCAGCCCCTGCTCTTGCAACTTTTGTGTATGTAAATGAGTGTGTGCATAGTGTGTGTTTGTTTTTGTGTATATGTGTGTGGGTGTGTGTGTGTATAAGTACAAGTATATATACTCTTTTGATCCCGTGAAGGAAATTTGGTCTCTGCATTTATCCCAATCCGTGAATTAGTGAAACACACTCAGCACACAGTGAGCACACAGTGAGGTGAAGCACACACGTGTGTGTGTGTGTGTGTGTGTGTGTGTGTGTGTGTGTGTGTGTGTGCGTGTGTGTGTGCGTGTGTGCGTGTGTGTGCGCGCGCGTGTGCGTGTGTCTGAGTGTGTGTGTACCTGTGTGTGTGCATATGTGTGTGCATGTGTACTGTGTGTCCGTGTGTGCCTGTGTCTTTGTGTGTGTGTGTGTGTATGTATGTATGTGTGTGTGTGTGTGTGTGTGTGTGCGTGTGTGCGTGTGTGTGCGCGCGCGCGTGTGTGTGCGCGCGCGCGTGCGTGTGTCTGAGTGTGTGTGTACCTGTGTGTGTGCATATGTGTGTGCATGTGTACTGTGTGTCCGTGTGTGCCTGTGTCTTTGTGTGTGTGTGTGTGTGTGTGTATGTGTGTGTGTGTGTGTACCTGTGTGTGTGCATATGTGTGTGCATGTGTACTGTGTGTCCGTGTGTGCCTGTGTCTTTGTGTGTGTGTGTGTGTGTGTGTATGTGTGTGTGTGTGTGTGTGTGTGTGTGTGTGTGTGTGTGTGTGTGAGTGTGTGTGTGTGTGTGTGTGAGAGAGAGAGAGAGAGAGAGTGTGAGAGACAGAGAGTGTGTGTATGCGGCTTCACCAGCGTGGCAGTCATAATTATGTACAGTACGCACAAAACACTGTATAGGCCAGATGGTGTGTCGAGCCATCTATGATGCAATCCAAGGAGGGGTTCCCAAATATTTTGGTTCCAAGGACCCCTTGTGGGGGAGAACATTTTCTGAGAACCCACCTTTAATTGTAACAATTAAGCGCCATTTGTTTTGTGTTTGTGGCCAGGTCCACTATTCTGTGTTTTCTGGCAGGTGTGTAACCAGATCTTTTGTCAACTTTGGATTCAGCATCACTTGACCACGTGGACTGACTCACATGGTCATCAGCTAGCTAGCTGGCAAATAAGCCAAGCTAAGAAGCTGTAGGCATAGTTCTTCATGACCTGAGTGAAGTGATTCAGGTTAAATGTTAATATGGATGGGAGCTAATGGACACAAATAGCTTGTTTTATTGGGGGAAAGATTTATCCTCTGCAGGTAGAAATGAATTTATAAAATGATAAACCACAACTTTATAATTTAAAGCAAATTATTTTGCGGACTCCTTTGGCTATGGGTTGCAGACCCCACTTTGAGAACTACTGATGTGAACGTAGTTATGTCTATGCAGGCCACGTCCTCTGAAAAGCGGTTGGTATTTGAGGTGCAAACTTCAGAATAGTCACCTTTCAGCCACACCTCAATCCAATAATTTGCATTGTCACCACTGACAACATTGTATCATCCATAGTGGGTATCAGTTCACCTAGTCTAAACATAGTTCTGTTCTACAGAGACATCACCAAATTTCTTATTATTATTTTTTAATTGAATGCAAAGGTACAGTGGAAATAGTCCACAGAAACTATACAGAGGGTGTGTTGTCCCACCCATGATATAAGTTATGTGGTTATGTTTACTTTACTTTATGTTACTTTATTTATTTTCTAGTTGGTTGCTACTGTATGGTTCCATGTTTTCAATTACAGTTCATAAATGGAGCATATCGTGTGTTTATTGATTCAGTGGCAGGCTTAACAGAATTGAAAAATCTCCATTCTGTCTTTTACCTATTAAGATAACAAGAACAAGAATCTTTCTTCTGTACATGTTTTGTATGCAGGCTATGACGTTAAAGACTCAAGTGGTATTAGGCCTAAACTGCCAATAGCTGCAGATGAAAGCGCTGAAGAAAGTGGGGAAACCCCTCTGTCTGTCTCTGAGATGGATGTGAGGAACTTTTTTCAGAAGACTAAATGCAGGAAAGCCACAGGACCCAATGGCATCTCTGACAGGGTACTAAAATCCTGTACCAGCTAGCCCCTGTGTTTACAAACATATTTAATATTGGCTCAAGCTGTTGTTCCATCATGCTTCAAGTCCATTATGCTTCAAGTCCACAGTCCATTATTGTACCTGTGCCAAAAAACAAAAGTCCATCATGCCTTAATGACTACCGCCCAGTACATCAACAGTGATGAAGCGTTTTGAGAAGCTTGTGAAGAACTTAGTTTGCTCATCCCTGCCAAGCTCCTTCCACCCCCAGCCAATTTGTCTAGAGCCAACAGGTAAATGTAGCACAGCTCAGCTTTAAGAAACTCAAATAGCCTAGATGCATGCTTAGCATTTTTTGATCATTAAGGCTACTTTCACAAACTCTTAGTCAGCTGTCCTCTGATTTATCAATATCTAGGCGATATTTGTAACATTAATTTTGTATTTGGCCCGTTATGAAATCATGTGGAACAATTTAAACACATTGTAAAACTTAAAGCCCAAATTTGGAGACATCCATGCATGTCAAAATTTACTGCAAATTCAACTGGATTACTCTGAAACGGCTAACTGTACAGGGGACTGCTTTACACCTTTGTGTTCGGTAAGGTCTGCTGTTTATTCTGATATATGGTTTGTCGTGTTAAAAGAAGGGTTCGTGAAGTATTCCACCGAGATGAATGGGTAGGGAGATCATGGACGCAAAACCTTCAGTAGAATGTATGATTAAATTGAATTATATTATTTACTTTTCTCGCGAACCGTTCAACACAGCAATTATCGGCTAACATCGTTTAAAAGCTGAGCTCTTTAAAAGCTCTTTCATGTGATACTTGTGATGTCTGTGTGATGAATAGGCTACTTCGCGAGTAGTTCAACTGAGAAGAATGGGTGAATTTGGACGCACTTTCTTGCGCTGTCACTTTCTCCACTGCGTAAAAGACTAAATTAATTTGCGCTGTGAATGCTAAGATTATTTTGACAGACCACAGGCTAAATAAAAATCGCTATCAGTAGGACACAAAGCAGAATATTGAAAGAAGGGGGCACCAAGGCCACCGTGGCCTGTAAACCTATGATTTTCAAAGGGGCTCACGGCCAACGCAAGGGGCTACGACGGCCATGGCCGTCATGGCCGCTGTGAAATTCCTACCCTGCTTGTATCCCCTTCTCTTTCAATCTATTTATTCAATTCTTCTAGAAAATTTTCTTTATCCTTAGACACCTGCACATGGAAATTGAGCAGCAAATGCCATTTCACTGCATGTTTTGCAACAGTTTATCACCCGGAGAGAATAAATACTTTTTTTCTGATTGACTGGTGTGGTGGCTATTACTGTAATTCTGAATAACGGGACACCTATGAAGTAGATCTGGTAAAAAAAAGTTTAATTACTGTTACATATCAATGCTTATGAATGACAACTATAACAACAATAGTACAACATTTAACCGTCAACTCATTTCAATGTCACTCAGCAACCGTCAGATGACATCAGAAAAATGTAGTGGTCTTAATTTTTTCCAGAACTGTATGTATGTGACAAATAAAATTTCTTGAATCCTTGAAAACTGACCAACTTCTCTAAGCTTATATACACTACAGAAACAAACAGAAGGCACACTTGTAGCCATTTAAAGTAACATGATGTAGGCATTCACCTTTCATCAATATCCAACAAGTTGGATACAGCTCTGGCAATGTCAGAGAATCCATTCTTGTTACCGAATGTCATTGTGGCATCAAAATGAGTTTGCTGTTATAAAATAACTATTGTGTTGCTTTATAGTTTTTCTTGATTGCTTTAACCTGCCTAAAGAAACTAGGATCCACTACTTGCATCCTACTTTGCACAGCAGAAGTCATCTTTTGCCAATATGCTCACACATTTTCATTGGGTTCACACATTTCTCTAGCCTGGCCTTGGCCTGTCTACGTACTTCCGGTCGATTTATTTTCCCTACTGCGAAGTCAGAGAGTCTGATTTCCAGGCTAACATTTCTCACACCTTTTTACAAAACAGTTAACACAGATGTCATTCAAAGACCCCAAACTTTATTGGTTACACTGTGCTAAACAAAAGGAAACAATCTATTCACAAGTGGTAGATATCCCTTGTATATAAGTCTGAATCTCTGATACACCTGTGTGAAACTCCTTTGCACAATTCTTCAATCAGCAATCATTCATTATCCATAAGAGATACCATGTCTGTTCTGTGTTGCTATTTGCAAGTATGGATCTAAGGCACATTCAGAGAAAGTGCTGTTGCCTATTTGGTGAAGAAAATAGTACAAAAGGTTTTTATTGAAGGTCTATTCAGTGAAAAATGTTGAGTTGTAGTTCACTGAAATCTGTCTTGTAGGTGCTTACTGTAGTCTTACATGTCAATGACAGTTACATCTTGGGAGGAATGATTACAATTCATTTTTATTCAGTACATTTAGTCTTTTCACAGTTTTTCTGATTCCAGAAAAATGAGAAAGAAATAGCACAGACATGGTGAAATTGAAGGCTGAAACTCCTCATTTTGAGAACTATATTTTGCATGTTGTCCAGTGTGTAATGATTGATTGAAATCACACAGTGATTTGACTACATATGTGTTGTTTGAAGGCAAAATTTGCTTTTGCTGCATGTTTTAAATGTTTTGAGAGTAAGAGCTTTTTGCAAGCCAAATTTGTAATTTTGGCCAGAGTGCATTTGTTTAGACCTGCGTGTTTTTACAGTTTTTTTCTGAATGCTTAAACACATTTTTTGTAACTATGGCTTTTTTTGCAAAACTCTACACACAAATGGCAAAACCACTCACTGAGTTCGCAAAACTAAAAGCACAAACACTGCTTTGCACTCAGTTTGCAATTTTGTAACACACACTTTGCACAACTGTAGGCACAATGGCTATTATTTACACTATTTTGCCAACTCTCTGGCACACTTTCTCATGTGAAAACTGTTTTAGATAATTAGTTCACTTTGCAATCAGCCTAAGCACTATAAATAAGCCACAGGTAATGTACAATGGGTACGATGGAGTGAGCAGGAAGAGTGAGAAGAGAAAAAAACAGACAAAAAAACAGTCTACATGTGGGGATATTGTCATGTCAGGCCTGGATACGTCATTCCAGAATATATTTTTCCCGGTGCCTTGGACTAGGACATTGCATGTGATGTAGACAGAATTTTGAGAGAGACGACCGGTTTAGACTGATTTGTTTTGTCTCAGTGAAATGCTATTTTGTGTTTTGACTTGGAAAAACACACTTGTGTTTGTTTTGATGTGTGTAAATACAACACTAGTACTTGAAGTTGGAATCCCTGTATGTTTACAGAACTATGACAAAAGTATGACCTCAAACTGACATAGTCTACATTGTGCACAGAGAAAGCAAAAGCCAGATGTGTTTTTTATTCATACCATCAGTGTGTAGTTGGCACATTGTGTGCTTATTATTGTGATGGCTTGTGTTTACTGTTTGATACGAAAACACCATTTTTACGAAGGTGTGAAGAGTTAAGCAAGGTGTGTTAGCTTTTTCAAGAGAACTACAATGTTTTGCTGATTGGGTGAGAGGTTTTGCCATTTGTGTGTAGAGTTTTGCAAAAACAGCCATAGTTACAAAAAATGTGCTTAAGCAATCAGAAAAAACTGTAAAGTTCGAAAAACTGTACGATGTGGACAATCTCACAGAATGTATGAAGTTGGAGGCACTTACGTGTAAGCTTCAGTTTGTACATGGTGCCCCCTGTTGGTGAATTAGAATAAGAGCATTTATAGATTTCTTCCCCTTTTATTCTGATTACAGTTTTTCTCAATTGCTTTTACCTGCTTACAGTTTTTTCTGATTGCTTACTGTAAGCACATTTTTTGTAACTATGGCTTTTTTTGCAAAACTCTACACACAAATGGCAAAACCTCTCACCCAATCAGCAAAACATTGTAGTTCTCTTGCAAAAGCTAACACACCTTGCTTAACTCTTCACACCTTCGTAAAAATGGTGTTTTCGTATCTAACAGTAAACACAAGCCATCACAATAGTAAGCACACAATGTGCCAACAACACACTGATGGTATGAATAAAAAACACATCTGGCTTTTGCTTTCTCTGTGCACAATGTAGACTATGTCAGTTTGAGGTCATACTTTTGTCATAGTTCTGTAAACATACAGGGATCCAAACTTCAAGTATTGGTGTTTATTTACACACATCAAAACAAACACAAGTGTGTTTTTCCAAGTCAAAACACAAAATAGCAATTTCACTGAGACAAAACAAATCAGTCTACATCGGGTCGTCTCTCTCAAAATTTCGTCTACATCACATGCAATGTCCTAGTCTAAGGCACCAGGGAAAATATATTCTGGAATGTCGTATCCAGGCCTAACATGACAATATCCCTACATGTAGACTGATTTTTTGCCTGTAAAAGGGCTATTTCTTTCTCTTTGTCCCCCTCCTCATCCTCCTCTTGCTCATCCTTGTCCTCTTCCTCTAACTTCACCTCCTTGTCCTTGTCACCCTCTCCCTCTCACTTCACCTCCACATCCTCTTCCTCCTCTTCTTCCTCCTACTTCTTCACCTCCACGTCCTATTCTTCAGCCTCCTCTAATTGTTACTTTTATCACTCTTCCTGCTCCCTCCATTGTACCCATTGTATATTACCTGTGACTTATTTATAGTGGCTGATTGCAAAGTGAACTAATTATCACTTTTTAGTACAGTTTTTTTCAACTGCTTACACACTAAATCTTTGCTTGTCACACAATTTTCTAAACATGTCCTTTAAACATCATAACCCGACACCAAATCTGCAAAACCATACACTAATTCTCAGTGTTTGACTCAGTTTTCAATTGACTAAAACACATTTTGCAAAACACCACACACAATTTTCTACCTAACACACAAAAATCTAACAGGAAGTAACTTGATTTCGTTCTTCAAACACAACCCATCAAAATGCCACACTAAATCACCAGTGCTTCACTCTTTCTCTTCACATGTGTAAACACTCTTTACTTTACTGAACACCATTCAATCATTGCCTTAGTATAGGTCTATGAATAGATATACTCTCTATATAGGTATAGACCCTTTCAATCTGATCCTAGAGGATTTCCGGTTGAAATATTCAGAACCAATGCAGATACTTTAAAAATAGAGAAAATACAGTAATCGGACTTTAGCTTACAGTAATGTTCTACAAAAGAAATTTGTCTTTTTACTATATTTTTGTTTGTTCCCATGTTACAGTACCATTAGCTCAATACATTTTTCTGTGCCTCCAGAAATGCCTTAGGAATGCTTACTGTAGAATTGTTTGTTTCTGCAGTTGAAAGGGTCTATAGGCCTATGAATACATACTGTACACGACCCCCCCCCCCCACCTCCCACACACACACGCACACACACACACACACACACACACACACACACACACACTTGTCTTTAGAAAAAAAAAAATCTGTGTTTTCAAAACTCCATGTACATCTGGTGGTCACTGTATTCTTCTTAGCTTTTTTTCTTGTTTGCTGTAAAATACTGTATTCGCAACAGCAAATTATTTGGGAAAAATCACTATTTTTGGTTTCAATATTGCTTGCATTTTTACTGTGTATTTCAACTTCTCTTTGTTGATACCGTAACTTTCACTCTTGTATGGAAATACATATAGAAAGCCTAAGACAGAAGAGCTTTAGGTTTTGAGCAACAGTGTGTACATGATGTATCCAAAATGTCATATTATGACAAAAGTGTTTGTAATGTGAGGCGAATGTTTGCTTTAAACATGTGTTTTTGACATTTTGAATGTTGTGTGTCATTTTGCTGGAGATTTGGGGCATTTTGCATTTTGTGTGAGCAGTTGTGGGTTTTGTGTGTGGAGTTTTGAAAAATAGACACAGAGTTTTGAAAACGTGTGTAAACAATTGTAAAAAACTGTAACAAAATAACTTTTTCACATGAGAAAGTGTGCCAGAGAGTTGGCAAAATAGTGAAAATAATAGCCATACATGTGTATAGATTTGCTAGGACTGTGTTGATCATTTGGAAATTGAGTGTAAAGCTTGAGTTGTGTTTACAGTTCCGCAAAAAGAGTGCTGTGCAGTGAATTGTGCCTACAGTGTTTGTGCTTTTAGTTTTGCGAACTCAGTGAGTGGTTTTGCTATAAGTATTAATAGTTTTAGAAATTGTGCTATAAGAATCACGGTTGTGTTTAAGCATTCAGAAAAAAACTGTAATTGAACTACAAATTGTAATTTTTCATTGAAATAGACCTACAGTAAACAGTTGGAATTGTCAGCTTTTGTTCTGTTTTCTTCATCAAACAGGCAATACAGTACTTTCTCTAAATGTGCCTTAGATCTATATTTGCATATAGCAGCACAGAACAGACATGGCACCTTATGCAAGAAATCTATACCACCTGTGAAAAGATGTTTTTCTTTTGTTTAGCACGGAAAAACCAATAGAGTTTGTGGTTTTTGAATAACATTTGTGTTACTGTAACTGTTTTGCAAAATGGTGTGAGAAATGTGTGAACCCAATGAAAATATGTGAACACATTCGCAAGAGATGACTTCTGCTGTGCAAAGAAAGTGTTCATGAAGACCAAAGTGGATCCCAGTTTCCTTCAGCAGGTCAAAGCAATCGAGAAAAACTGTAATCCACACAATGTCAGAAATATAAGTTACAATAATCACAAAAGTCACTGGCTCAGAATAGAAAACAGCATTAAGTAAATCCAAAAGAAGGATTTAATAGTACATAATATTTACAGATATTAAAGTGAAGTGATATCTTCATATACATTGAAAAATAATAAAAATGAAAGAAATGATAATGAGATGAAAGTGAATGATCGTGAAAGTAAATGATGACTATATACCAAGGCTAACTGATCCATCTCAGCTAGAAATAAGTCACTATGGACAAAATATCTTTGTTAACTATGATATGTGATTATTTTGACCATGGGTGTTATAGACATCATGAACCACATCTCTTTCTCTCTCTCTCTCTCTCTCTCTTTCTTTCTCTCTCTCAAACTAGTATTCCACAAAATGTTGTATGTGGTGCTGATTTGTTCTTTATCCATGTCTTATTTTCTCATTTCTCACATGTTATTTGTCTCTGCTCTGGAGTAATAGATATCAATGGGCACATGCGCATATCCAGGACACAGATATTGATCCAGACAATCTTCTAAGGTTGGCTGAACATTTCCAATATTCTGTGCCATGAACCCCAGGAGAGAAATTAACTTCAGAGCAGAGGAGTGAGTTCATGCAGGAATCTTTTCTTTGATTTCTGCTATCTGTAGTTGTTCCTCATGCACATTACATGTACAGTAACATTTGCACAGCAGTTAGTGCATTTCTCAAAACAATTAGTGCAAACTGCAAAACCTAGTGGATAACCTGCAAAAGCACGTCACTTACTCAAAATGGATAGTCCATTCCTCAAGTATTTATGTCAATGAAACTTGCCAGTGTCATCAAAATGAGAAGTCTTGACATCATCGTTTATGAACAAGATAGTCAAATGACTTCGTCATGTTTTCATTATGGCAGTTTATTCTCTCAGTGTTTTCCCATGCAAAAAAAGGTCAGAACTCGGTGACACTACCTGAATATACTCAAGACAGCACTATACAGTACTTGTACAGCTATTTGAAAACTACAGTAAAGTTAGAAATTGCTGTAGTTAGGAGAGTTGTGAAGTTAGAAGTGAGTACAAGACACTGAATATGTACGTTTTATATTTTTACTGTATATGCTCTTTGCAATTCTACAGAATTGTGACAGAATTTGATAACTAGTTCACCAATTTTGTATGTAATGACTCAAGCAATGAAATGAAGACTATTAGTTTTATTGGGAACGACTATTCAGCATCCATAAGTATAGTTCATTTTGACTGACATGACAAAGCAACTGATACATGTCCAAAAGCATTTGCAATTTGTTCAGAGGAATGAGAAATTGCTACTATGATGTGCGCAAATTACTAAATGTTGTGGAGGTAGAACTAATAGTTATGAGAATTTTCATTCTGATCTGAGAAAAGCACCAAAGTGACTGAGAAAAACTGTAAATAAATAAAAAAATAGGAAGGCAAATTCAAAATCTATGTAAAATTCAAAAAGAGAACTTTGCACACAGTTATGTAGCCTATTTCAAAAAGATTTCCTCTGTTTTACATGGATCTATGTATTAGTCAGTGTGTCAATACTAATATAAGCATAATAGTTATGTTACAGTAATATATTCTTATTAATTTAACCCCTTTGTGTTAGTGGGAGAGAGCAACACTTTCATTGTGAGTCTCCCGTGCCTGCGTCCTACTGATGGCTAAAAGATGCATTCTCCCCTCTTGTCTGGTGAAACTGACCGATCCCAATCTCTGCCCCCTCCCCAGCTCTTCTCATTTGGAATAGACCACTGCAGGCTTAACTGGCCTCTCAGCTGGTATGGACCACTGCAGGCTTAACTGGGCCAATCCAATATGTAATCAGCACTGGCAGACGGGGCACACTGCCCCTTGCGACCAGGGTTTATTGTTTTTTTACATTTGTTTGACCTTGGAAAACACTCCAGTCCAGATGTGTGATTAGTGTGTGTGTGTGTGTGTGTGTGTGTGTGTGTGTGTGTGTGTGTGTGTGTGTATGTGAGTGTGTGTTGTGTGTGTTGTGTGTGCTTGTTTGAATGTGTGTGTATGTTGTGTCTTGCATGTTTGAGTGTGTGTGTGTGTGAGAGAGAGAGAGAAAGAGAGGGGGGGGAGAGGTTAGTATTCCTGCTCCAATGGCCTGGTAGTCTGGTGACCACAAGTGATAAAAAATAAAAGGTTTTAAATGCCTACTGTTTTTCGGACTCACTTACATTGGGCTCGAAGTCGAGGCTGTTTGTTGGCAGTCTTGACACTTCAGAAATTGGTGTATATGCATTTTAAAAACCCATTCATTAGTCAAATTTGGGGTGTAGTATAGGGACTGTGATCAATCTTTTATGCAGCCTGCTGCTTCCAGATGATTGTTCACTGGCAGTCTATAATGCAGCGCATATGGATTCATATGGATACACAAACTACATCTTGTGCAGGTTCAACCATATGCAGCTATATGAAACTATAGGCAATAGTAAAACGACATTTGGGACTGCAGTTGCATAGAGTCTCTGTGTTCTTAACACAAGGGAACCAACAGAGCTATTCCTTGTAAATATGTGGTAGCTGCTAGTTGTTACCTAATTTTGAATGTAAGCAAACGTCTACACAAGTAGACAATGCGACTCGTTCTTCCTCATTCAATTATGAGACAACAACCTGTCTGTTTTGCACAAGGACATTTATCAAGCGACATTACCACCAAACATGCAAAAGTGTAACCTGTGAGAGGCAGGGATGTTGGAACTACTTTCTGTTAAGGGGTGTGTTGAAACAGATGGTGTGTGTGTGCATGGTACCTATAGCGCACATGGCATCAGGCTGGACTTTGAAATAAACAGGGATTTGGGGTTTTCGCCCCCAAGGAAAAAAATCAAACTTCAAACAGATACTGATACCGGTAACCCATTTCAACAGAATTAAGAATGCACTTGCCACATTGTTTTCAACTGCTGATTGTTTTCTTTTTTAAGGGAAGAGTATTACATGGTGGTGCTTGCAAGTGAATTTATTGAGTGTGTAGCTCCCTTTTGGACTATTTCACATTGGATGTCCAATGAATTCATGTTTCACAAGTAAAACCACATCAGGCCTCTCACCATTGCAACATCTGTCTTTAGGCTACCTCAAGATCCTGGAAACCTGTGTAACCAAGACCAATGTGACCCCAACAACTCCGTGCTGAGCATCTTTTCCAGGGTCTCAGCCGACATAAAGTGCAGTTCCTGGGTCTCCGGCAGTGGCAGTGCTGAACAGCCCCCTTAAGAATACATCCATTTGGCCGAAAGCTGACCGCCCTGGGCCCTGATCTTTATGAGCGTGCCCCCGTGATGAGAAAGGCAGACTGAGTCAGCCGTGCCATGACACTTACTGGCCACAAGGGAGCGTTTGATTGAAACAACCAACCCAAGCTAGCTGTCTATTAGTGGGACAGTGCCCTTCAACATCGTTGCCGACATCAGCATGTTTAACCCAGAGGGATGCCATGGCTCTTGGACTTGGTTATCTGTGGCTACGAGTGGTGTTACTCCGGGTGGAGCCTGGAGGCTCCAAGCAGACACACAGGCACAGAGAGACCAACAGTGGGAGGCAGTGGGTACTAAGGCAGTGGGTACTAGCCAGATCTGAAACAACAGACAACACAGAGGTCAATCCCCAGCAAATAAAAAGCATATAGTGGGCAAATTCAACACTAGGTCCTCTCTCTCTTTCTCTGTTTCTCTCTCTCTCTCTCTCTCTCTCTCTGTTTCTCTCTCTCTCTCTCTTTTTCCCCTCTCACTTTGTCTCTATCTGTTTTTGTTTGTACAAGTTTCATAGCGCTGATATACTGTACCTGTCCTGAACCCGTGTGTATGTGTCCAGATGTCCCCCCCCAAAAAGACAAAAAAAAAACACTAAGCTCAGATCAGATGAGTAAACACACTGCCTGCTTGCCTGTCGGCCTGCTGAGGGATTAAGTCAGCGGCCTTTTGGTGAAAGGATGCGGCAGAGAAGACCAATCTGTCAATGGCTCTGTTCACGGGCACTGGCCTTAACTCACATTCTCTGTGCACATACACACTAACACACACACACACACACACACACACACATACACACACACACACACACACACACACACACACACACACACACACACACATACACAGTTTTCTGGTCTCAAACTGTTGGGCATAAATGAATGTAACTGCGTCATCAGATTACATGAATGTGAATTTATAATGTGTCAACAAACATGAAAAAGGTCTTCTTTTTCCACTTGTATTTATGAATTGAACAGAAAATCTGAGAAAAATAAACAGCCCAGTAACTATTCCCTGTAGTTTCTGTAGTAATCGGCTCTCTTCTAACATTGTCTGAAACATAACTGCAGTGGGGCCATGTATGACAAAGCTTTTAATCACACCAACACAGTCTCTCTCTTTCTCTCTCACACACAATCGTTTTCTCTCTTGTGTGTGTTAGACCTTCAACAATGTTTGGGGTAGGTGGGGGTTTGATGTATACCATATTGGTTTCTATCACCTGTGGGAGCATCGCTACTATATGTGGAATGTTTTATTTTTTACTTGGTGCATTAAAGCCTTTTTATCTTACAAAAAAGCTCTCTCCTTTTCACTCTTTTTTTCATTCATTCATACACTTTTCCCCATCTTATTCCATCTTATTTTTCTCAATCTTATACCCCCACTCCCAACACACCCTCACACACACGCACAACAACCAAAGAGCTGCATAGTTTTGTGAATCTCTCCACTCACACACCCTCATTCCCTCATGGGCGGGCAGGCAGGCAGGCAGGCCAGATCTCACCCTTGCTGCGGACCCCTCCCCCTGGCCCGGCCGGTAGCCCCGACCGTCGCACGGTGAAAGGCAGAGTTGATATTCAGAGGGGCGTGCATGGGAGCTGGAGTGGGATGAATTGCTTCAGTGTTCAGGGTTCATGAATGCTGTGTGTGCTGCTGCTCTGACGGACAGGCCGACTCATTCACACACACACACACACACACACACACACACACACACACACACACACACACACACACACACACAGGAGAGATGAGGAGCAGAGCAGAGGGTGGAAAGGGGGATTGTGTGTGTGTGTGTGTGTGTGTGTGTGTGTGTGTGTGTGTGTGTGTGTGTGTGTACAGTATGTGTGTGACGACTCCAAGTTCCAAGCACACACTGTCTTTAACTCCTTCAACAAAATCTCTCTCTCTCTTCCACACACACACACACACCCTGCATTTCTCCTTACTTTTCAGTTCTGACTTCTCTATGGCACAATCTCTCTCTTTTCTCTGGCTTTTCCCTCTCCTTCACTGCAGTATGAATCTATTTACTTCTCATTAAAATATGAATTTCCCTCTCTCTGTCTGTTTGTCTGTCTCTCTCTCTCTCTCTGAATGTGGTGTTAAATTTGGGCTGTTTTGTTTTTGATCACTGTGGGAGTTGCGATGTGGGTGCTGGAAGGAGGTGGGGGCGGAGTGGGTGTCCTTGAATTGAGAACACCAAGAATTCGTGTTTCATCTTCACTGCGGAGAAAGTGGAGAAGACTGATTAGGAGAGAGGGAGAGAGAGAAAGAGAGAAGGGGGGGGGGGCGTTAAGGAGAAAAATGTTTCTTTTTTAGATATGAAGATAAGTATGTAAAATAAAATGGCTGTTTGAGGCTGTTTCAGCATGGGTCTTAAAAGAATGCAAGTTCATTTGACCATGCCGAAACCTTATATATATTTTCCCCTTAAAATGTTATAAGCATTTTGTTGTTTTACTTTATATTAGCTGGCCATTCCACTTTGGTGGGATATTTATTGAGTTATATAGAAATGAAATATAGGTTATTCCCTGTGATGATTACAATATGCATTTGCTGTGCGTGTTTTCATTTGTTTCTGCCTCACCCATTGCCCCTTTAAGAGAACATTTCATTTCAAACGTGGCGGCATATGGGCCCCGCAAGATGGAGACACATTCGCTAATGGTAGGGCCCTGCCCCTTTTAAGTACTATGAATATCGAGGGCAGCCAGCCTTTTCTGAGGTAATCTGTTCTCCCAAGCCTATTCATTTGCTTCTCTATTCGCCGGTCCATGTGATAATAGTGCAAGCGCACTGTGAAAGTTGGAAGAAAAAACGGCTGAGCGCTTGGCTGGTCTTACAGAAAAACGCAGCCTCGGTTTGGATAAAGTTCAGCGTGGGGAAGTTTTTTGCACCAACTCCAAAGTTTCCAAAAATTGTGTTACATTTAGCCTACAGACCGACGCCAGCGCATAATTTGTATGCACGAACGTGCGCGATTTTACCAGGATTTTCAAACAGGATAAATGGCAAGTTAAACGTGCGAGTCCTTTGCACCCTACAAGAGCGAAATACGAAGACTTAACTGAAAAGGTACGGAACTGTAGTAGCCTATGGTGGAGTTCACCGTTGGAAAGAACTAAGGTAAGCGAAGTGTAATGAACTTTGGTGCATATCACTATATTAGTAATATGTTTACAACATAGGGACATACAATATATACAAACGTTTCTTTGGAATAGCAGTGTCTGTAACTTCTCATGACTTCTCATGACCTACGTGAATGCATTTTCCAGCTACTTGCTTTGCGTTTGTTCATTTCTGTTTGTTGTGAGTGACCACCATAGCGTTTAATTTCTTTAGGATAGATTCTATAGAGTGGTGTGTTCCGCCTGCATGGCATTCCTGATAAACAGCGTAGGCTACGCATGAAAGTATCTGTTTCCCAAAAGACTCGGCTATTTTAAAGCTGTTCCATTTTGATGGATATGATGTTAGTCTACAGACTTGCGAATGAATCGGAGCAAAGTTTATTCAGACCATGCCGAGTGGGCAAGCGATTCCTGTTGTATCACTGTAAACAAAACTAGCAGGAAACCTCTTTTCATAATATTTAGCCTATTTAGGATTATCAGTCAAAATATCTGGTTGAAAACACATCACTGAGCGCATATCTCCTGGACAAGCCATGAATGGACCATGTGAGCAGATACTATGAATAAGGACTTCTGGACGAGTGCAATGGCAGTAAAGCTAAAGGATCTGTATTGAAAAGAGTGAGTTTTCGTTTACTGCCGTTTTGCATCAGGCTAGTGCATTGAATCAAGCCAGGCGGGGGGCGGGGGGGGTCAATACATCAGGACTGTTTGTTCTGCGTTTATCCACCTAGGTGCTCTGTGTCCACCAGGCGTCGTTAGTTCCCCTGTATAATTTATGGTAGGCCTACTTCAAATCAGGTGCTATAAGTGAGTGTGGAATATTTTTAATTACAACAAGGTCCATAATGAATAATGCGAGAATATGATGCTTCAAAACCTAAATAGCCTACCTTAAATCAGGGAGTTGGTGAAATGTGTTTTGTAGGCCCTAAACTAAGTAGCCTATGTCTTGCACCCAGAAAGTAAACACAGGCCTGAATGTCCTAAAGTTATATGGCGGATGTGTACACTGACGGTTCGATAACTTGTGTTGCTTTATACCTTATTGATTGGCTTTGAGCATGGAGGACAGAATCACCTGAATCCCAAAAGACGGAACCTCAAACTGTCCTGTCCTGAATTTACAGGGACAGACAATATTGTCTGTGTACCCCAGTGATCGTCGAGGGTTTTAATTGTGTAGGTCATTCAGACCTTCTAATCTCAAAACATAGGCTATACTTCAGCAGCTATGTTTATGCTCTTAAATATGGGAACAGAGATTAACATGGCGCAAAGCTTGTGGATATCTGGACATCACATTCCCATTCCAGATGGTGCACTATGAAATATGGCTTGAAGTTTTGATTGAATGAAGGCATGGATCCTGATGACAGTCCTGATGTCCTTGCATCACAGGGCCTAGTAAGCTTAAGTATCTATATTGTGCTTCTCTCCAAGAGCCTTTTCAGTGTGTTTACAGCTTTTTAAATTATGTGTTGGCCTGTTAATACCATGAGCTGTTATTTAAATGTCGACAGTCAGTGGATTTTCATGAATCAATCATGATTTATACTGTGAGCAGATGTTGTCTTTAGGTATTGCTGTGGAATGCAGTGAACTTCATCAGACACAGAAGCAAAGTAACCAGACAAGTTGAAACTCGTACGCACCTCGTCGCTAAAATATAATGACATTGCCGTTATTAGGATACTTTTCAGTGCCACGAGACAATGAAAGCCTAAAATGACTGGTCAGATTCCAAAGGAGAAGTATGCGGTTCGGAGCCTATTCACTTAACACAGTTATAGTAAGGCTACTCTGTATAGCGCTAAAATGCATGGCAGCCGTGTTTGCTTGACCATAAATGCAACTCTGCCTGTCCTCTGTACACTAACCAGGGGTCTGTCCACTAGGGAGAAGAGATATGATCAGAATGTAACATATTGTGCCATGAAGGATATGATTTCATTAGCCAAATATAGTCTCTCAGCTGGATAACATGCTGGAAATGTAGCAGCCCTGTGTGGACCGCCTGCATCAGCACTACTTGCCATTAGACTACTCTGGATTTGTGCGTTAGTGTGTGTGTGTGTGTGTGTGTGTGGAGGGTGCATTTGAAAGGGTTTTAAAACATTTGGACATCGCTGGCACTGTCCCAGGGGTTAACAAGTGGAGTGGACGCTCTGTTTTGCTTGTCCAGAATGAGTGATGGACCAGCACATTTTAGGAACGCAAAGCACACAACTTCTACCCACCCAGAAGGAAACCAAAAAATAAACTGGTTTGTGTAGCTGAACCATGGCACCCCTTTATCTTGCATTGCTCTTTTAATATGTCCAAACGCACACATATGTTTTGTGTGTGTGGGATTTATGTGTGCCCATGTCCACATGTGTATGGTTTGCATTGCTGGATGCCGCCTTTGTGTCTTGTATTGCTCTTTAAAGCTGTGTAGGGGCGTGTATGTGTGAGCGCTTTGTTAGGATGCTCTGTCTGTATGTGTGAGCACATGGACATTTTCATGTTCAGTGGTGTGTTTGTGTGGTGCTGCCTCCTGGTCTGTGTCAGGACCTGTGGTGAGAAAGTGGACCTGACTTGTTAAATGGCCCTTGACCCCTCTTAGAAATGCAGTCATTATATGTTTGCCATCTGACCTTCAATTACATGACCTGTAATGACCTAAACAAGAAAATGCAATTTGTGGGTGTGAGTCTCTGGGGTAACCCAAACATTTCCTTGAAATTGAGTTTTTATTGGCCATAATTCGGCAATGACTTTCATTTTTTCTTTCAATTCATATCAGAGCAACTATATACACAGTGGTGGTGATTAGACATTGTTCTGGTGTCCCTTTTGAGTTACCCTCATACTGCCTCCACACATTAATCCTGTTTATCTCAGGACCAAAAACACATGTTTTTACAATGTTTAGTAACGGGTGTCGTCTGTTCACACAAAGTTGTGTTAAATTGTATGTTATATGATGCTTGAACCTCCATTAGGGGAGTAAACATGTGAATGATATTTGTTTACACATAAGCATTAACAATCCTTCAAGACACACAGGGACATGAATGAGGCGCTGATCAATGTGGTCAGAAGGGAAAGTCCCCCTCCACTTAGCTTTTACTGAACACGTTCATCAAATGGTCGCTGTTCTCAATAGAGGTGTTCCCAGCTGCCAGGGAATCAATAATGATTAGCTTGGGTTACGACATGACATCATAACGGTTGGTAAACGTCTAAACACTGGCAGATAAAAAGCTTCTTTCAGATACATTTTTGATTCCACTGAAAATAGATCCACATAATCCATAAAGCCTGGACAACAGAAATGAATAACACTGAAGGCATACTTAACACATTTATTGATTTTTTATTTTTTGGCTACTGTGTTCTTTGAGCATGTGGACAATGCAGCGGCCTCGCGTGAATTTGCCAAACTGAGTTACTTGGCCCGAGCTTGCATACTAGTACTCAAGCGGCAAATTGCTAACAGCTGCAGTTAGTGGACATCATTGTCTGTGAAATGGAGGGATACAAAGATGATTGTAGTTGCAGTTTCAACACCTTGACACAGTGAAGGTGTTGGTGGGGGAGGTTTGCCTCATAGGCTGGGAGTTTACAGGCTTTGGGGTGGATGTGTGAGCTTCAAAGATATAAATATATAGCCATAGTAAACTGTTATTGCCTCCATGTTTTTTTATACATTCACCAATTCATACATTTGTATCAGCTATTCATAATTAAAAAAAGGCCATAATCTTGCTATTTTCCCAGATTCCCTGATTTAGAATAAAAAAAAAACCCAACCCAGATCAAGGGTTTAGAACACTGAATTGCTCGAACTAAACAAAATATCAACAATTCTCTTGGGCTTTCAAATCCGGTGACCTGGCTTGGACTCTGATTTCGGCATTATCCATCACTGTCTGGCGGCGCCTCTTTGGTTGCTCCTATTGTGCTGGCTGTGCAAGAACTGTTTGGAATTGAGGGGTTTAGCAACTTAGAACAACAGGAAAAATATAGTCATCCAATGAGTTCCTGGTCCAGGTAATTAAAATGGAAACCCTCCCAGACGCCTGTGTGTTTTCTCTCACCCCCCCATCCTATCAGCAGTGGCCGCATCCGTCAGCGTGTCCTCGTTGGTGTTGTCCTTTGCCTGACTGTGGGCGGTGTCCTCCTGATGTAAGTGTGTGTGGGGCGAGACAAATGGCCTGCTCTGTGATTTGTCATTAAGTATCGCCACGGCGTTTCCGAGTCTCTTTAGGTGATCTGTGAGTTAGTGCTCACAGGGTTTCAGGAAAAAGGCAGTGGATTAATTAACCGACTTGTGTTTTTGTGTGTCTAAGAACAGACAGAGTGATTTGTCCTGTGATACGTTGTCCTCTGGTGTCAGTCTTTGGGCTGCATTTGTTGTTGTTTTGTTTGTTGTTGTTGTTGTTGTTTTTTTTTTTTTTTCCAGTGTGTTCGGATTGTTCTGGTCAGTCATAAAGTTAAATCAAGATATCACTACAGCCAGTGCTCAACCTTGTGTTCATGTTCTTTTTAGACATTGTTCGCAATACTGCAAGACTAACATATGAATCCACATATGGTCCCCTTTGCTGTTTCTCATCCTTCTTATGATTCCTTATTGTAGAGGTCAGGTAACTTATCCTCCGGAGCACTGAAGTCACATATAAAACTACATTCAAATAAATCTAAGAATGTCATGAATAAGCCTTCATTCATACACATTCATGGCCAATGCCCTTTGAAAGGTGAGGTGTGTTCATGGTCAGACATGAACCGGCAAAAGTTCTCTTTTTTTAGACCCCAGACCACTGGCGTAGAACCTCATTAGTAAAGATAGGCACTGACTGTTTGACGAGGATTGACGTGATGGGGTTTGGCTTCCCCACTCCTGCTGCAGATAGATTAAATACTCTATTTAATTATGCCAATTAAATGGTAATCTTATCAGAGCTGCTGCTCTTCTTCCAAAGAGGGATTTAACCGATACCAGATGCAGGGAGATTACCCACGAGCACATGGGGGAATGACAAAGGGGCATCCGGAGACATATCGAGGCTTGTGATCCCCCACAAACTTGGCTAAGAAATCAGCTATATTTCAGCACTACAGAATTGTGGAGATATGCTTAGTTAGGAGTTTTTAGTCTGCCTCAGTAAGGTTGATATGTTTCTGTTGAAGGGGAGTGTCTACCTGATCAGTTATTTGATCAATAATATTGGGGGGAAATTTGGTTACAGCAACGATTTGAGGCAGCCCTTAAGTTGACTCGTGCCCCCGAAACAATAAGAAATACTTTGCTAACTTGACTTCACAGTTCCCCACGTAATCAATCAATAAATCCTCTGGCGGAGTGGAGCGGGGCAAATCTTCCAAGTTGAAGTTGACAGACACTCAGGCTCTTTGTCCTCGGCATCCTCTCTGTCTCCGCATGCTCTACTCAGGAGGTAGATGGCAAGCAGCAGATAAGGCTTGGTTGCCTGAGAGACCTGGCAAGCAGGGAGGTGTGTGGTATTAAGTGGATGTTTTAGTCCGGATTTGGAAGGAGTGGAGTGCTATTCTATTGGTGGGAGAGTGAGGGAAGGAGGGAGGGAGAGAGAGGGAAGCGAGAGAGGGAGAGGGGGGGGGGGGGGTGCTGCAGTGCTGTGACATTTGGAGCTAGTGGCAAGCTTCAAGTTGCCCTGGCAACCCAAAGGTTGTGTGTCTGGCTGGTGCTCTGAGGTTGGTTTTGGTGCGTGCGTGTGTGTGTGTGTGTGTGTGTGTGTGTGTGGTTTTGTTCTTAAGATAAAGTGCTAGATCAATGCCAGTGATTTATTATTTATTTTTTTTACCTTGACCATGCGTGGCTAAGCTCATAGTTGGTGGAATGTGTATCCAGTTTTGAGTAGATTTCAAAGTCCTCTTCTTAGAAATATGGGTGACATTTTGTATAATATAAAGCCCTCTTAAACCACTTATCAGATCTTTGGAGATTTAGGGCCTACCCTTTCTAAAGCTTGAACCAGATGCAAATTGAATTTCCGATTATATTCAGATGTGTTACTGCAAGCACATACTGATAAATTCAGTACAAGATCTCTGCAGCCGCAACCCTTTGAAGTTGTAACAAAATTAAAAATGAATATATTCCATAAGAAGAGTCTCCCATCCCCCACCCACCCTTGCAACGCAGACTGGGCCAAAGTGGCACACCATTTCTGCAGTTTATCATATGAGTGTTTGGATTTATACAGGCTGCCTGCTGGGGTGGAAATCGTTGGTTAGGGTTTCACTCTTCTCAAGTCTCTACTGATGCACAGTAACATTTGTCTCTAGAGAGGTTTGTATGAACTACCACCCCTCCTCCCCCTCCTCGCCTTTTTTCACCTGTGTGTGTGTGTGTGTGTGTGTGTGTGTGTGTGGCACACTTGCATTTTCACAGCTCGCAGCACTATTTATTGAGCTGTAAGGACCATATCAGTGGTGAGAGCTGTGAATTCCCCTCACCCCCTTACACACACACACACACACCTCTGGCTTTCCCCTCCCCTGTCTCTCACCTTCTTACATGTGAGAGTAGCCATTTGGTGGACCCCTGTGCAGAGAGATTTGGAGCTCAGTGGTGACTGGGGCAGGGTTGCTGGAGAGATGGTGGGTGGTGGGGGTCTCACCTGCCGCACCTGTATCTTGAAATGCCTGAAAGTGTTGTATGTGTAGGTATGTTTGGGTGCTTCATTCCCTCTGTGGAGTATTCTGTTTGCATTCTTACACTCTGTTCTTTTCTGCTATTCTGTGTGTGTGTGTCTGTGTGTGTGTGTGTGTGTGTGTGTGTGTGTGCGTGTGTGTGTGCCTCTCTGTAGGGGAACTGAGAGAGAAAGTGGCACAGCCTCCATTGTCTCTTTTGTTGTAGAGAAGGTTGAAAAGGCCAGCGAATAAGAGGGGGACCAGCCAGAGGGGGGATAGAGAGATGGAGGGAGGGAGGGGGGATAGAGAGAGAAAGGGGGAACCAGCCAGAGGGAGGGGGAGAGAGAGGGGGGGAATTCAGGCCGGCAGCAGGAGGGTGATGTGGGATGGGGGAGGATGAGTGTGATTCTCTGTCTGTCATATCGACATGTTCAGACACAGCTGTTGCTCTCTGAGTAGGTCATTGGGAAGGGAAGGTGAGGGGGTGTGTTCAAAAGAGTGTGTGTTTGACTTACACTACACTACAGTGTGTGTGTGTGTGTGTGTGTGTGAGAGAGAGAGAGAGAACAATTTCACTGAACGTGAGAGTATGGAGACCAGTGCCGTTTGAGGTTCAGTCCTGTGGTCAGCTCTTTGTTCTCCTGAATAACTCTGTTCTGAATGAGAGAGAGCTGTGGTACAACAGGTGGCCAGTGCAGTCAGTGTTCGTGTCAGTCTGAAATGGAATATTCTAGTTCTGATGCTGGGGTTCATGGACCTGTGTGTGTGTGTGTGTGTCTGAAATGGAATATTCTGGTTCTGATGCTGGGGTTCCTGGACCTCTGACTCTTATTACACAATAGCAGGGCCATTCGGCTGGCAGAGTGCCCTTTTTCTCTCTGATGGAATGGTTGGCAGAGAACGATGAGGAGAGAAAAGAGAGAGAGAGAGAGAGAGGTAGTTCACAGAATTCCTGGTCCCTACACTTGTTACTAAGTAGAGACCGAGGGCATTTGGAAAGGGGGACCATGTTCTCTTTTTTTCTCAAGCCCTGTCTGTGCCAAATCCTCAGGGATACCCCCCCCCCTCCTCTCCTCTGTCCTGGGAAAAGAGTGTTACTATGGCAAGCACTGGAGTGTTGGCCCTGACTGTTAAACATTTTTATTGTCTCTGGCATAATGACCGATTGATGAAGGGTGTAATATTACTTTAAACACACACAGGACATGGTTCTTGTCTTTTTTTTTTGGTGTGTATGTCTTTGTCAAGCAGTAATGAACACAGGCAGTTGACATTTACCATTGCTGAGGTAATGAGTAAGGGACGCTCTTCAAGTTGCAAGATCCAAGTACTTTCCCTGGTATGGCATACGATCGGTCAGTCAACGCTAGCTGTTAATGACTAACTGCTATAACAGTGGAATGTCTATTTATAAAATAAGCGCGTTACCTTTTGACATCTGCAGCTTTGAGTGCTGAGCTTGTTAAAGGGTGTTTTTTTCATCGTAAGAATGTTCTGAAACGGTGTTAGATAGATAGATAGATAGATAGATAGATAGATAGATAGATAGATACTGTTTTGATCCCCAAGGGGAAATTCAAGGTCTCAGTAGCATACAGACATCACACACAACATGCACTTACAGCAGAAAAAGTAAGTGTTAAGTGTTTTAAGAATAGTTAAAAGATTGTGGGGCGCAGCATTCATCTGCAGAAACGTTAAAACCTGCATGCTTGACTTGATAGCCTAGTGTGTCAAATGGCCTAGATAAATAATGAATGAAGCGAAGGCGACGCACTAAAACAACGTTGGTGTTAAATCAGTTCGGGATTGAGTGTGTGTGTGTGGCATCTGCCCACCACGGGGGTTAAAATCACAGTCCAGGGCTGCATGACCAGAGCTGCGGTGTTTTACCCAAACGCTGGGTAGGCACTGTGCTGACTCCCAACTGCTGCGTTCTACTGGATTGTACTTGACTGTAGGAATGCATGTGCCATCATGTAACTCCGGGTCCTCTGCGCTCCAAGGGAACAGACTCTGGTAGAGTGTAATGCATCCACGCTGGCTGAGGGGCCGATTCCCTTTGTCGGGCGGTGTGTGTGTGTGGGGAGGGGGGTGTGGGAGGAAGTGCTTTGACAGGTGTAGTATTGGGGTGTCTCCCGCCTACGCTGTGAGCCACAGGATCTCATACAGGGCTGACGTGTGCTGGGATGTGGGGTGTTTAGTCCATACACACGGCATGGGGTTCTCACAGAGCTGTCTGTATCTCTCTCTCTCACACACACACACACATGCATGTACCCACACACCCCGCACTTCCTGCTAGTCCGCGCTACTCTCATGCAAGTGAAGGGTGAGGGGTCATATGTCATCCCTGTGAAAAATGTGTGTGTGTGTGTGTGTGGGAGTGGAGAAGAGATGAGGGGGCTAAAGCTCATTAGGTGTGAAACTGCCCCTCCTCATAAGCTTAAGTGTGTGTGTGTGTGTGTGTGTGTCCATTCCTGTAAAGGCCTCAGTATTTTCGGTGTCTCTTAGCAACACATTTCCACTTGTTGCTGAGCTGGGGCGGGACTTTAGTGTCCATGGTTACAGCTTCTTGCTGTGAAGACCTCTACGCTTTTAAAGCTCTCTGGCTTCTCGCCCCTCTGAAGGAAGACACACACACACACACACACACAGAGAGAGAGAGAGAGAGAGAGAGAGAGAGAGAGACAGACTTTACTCATAAGTATAGCCCCAATCCTCACTCCCAATGTACTGAATCGGCTGAGCATTTGTATTTGTATGAATGAATAGGAGTGTGTGTGTGTGTGTGCGTGTGCATTTTCATGCCTAGTGTGTCCATGCACTTTAAGAGACCATATAATCTCTGGCTGACTGGGTTCTCGGTGTTCTTGTTAATGGCGTGTTTTTCACTTGCGGAGAATCAGCTCTGCCTAGTATGCAGCCTGCGGCCCAGTAATCTGCTGCTAAGGAGGTGGGGTGTGTGTGTGGGGGGGTGGGGGGTGGGGGGGTTAATAAAGCAGTGCCTGTGTCTTTGCGTTGCAGGGGGGATATGAAAGGCTTGTTATTTTAGGGTGGGGGCTCTCTCTTACACACACACACACACACACACACACACAGGCCTGTCCTCTTCGTGTCCTCTTCTGTCATCCATTTGGAGTGCTTCTCCTGTATTGCGGGTGTCTTGTCTGAAGCAGAGCTGCCGCTGCCCGTGTGTCTCCAGGCCTGTTGTGCATTTGGTTTGTTTGTTGAAGTTGAAGGACTGAGAGTGCAGTGATCTTGGCCATGGTCACATTATCGCTGCTGCCCTGAGCAGCCTCCTCCTCCTCTTCCTCATCATCTTCCTCTTCCTCCTCTTCATCATCCTCCTCTACATCCACTTCCGTGTCCTTCCTCCTCCTCTTCCTTCTCTTCCTCCTCCTCCTCCTCTTCCTCCACTCCCGCATCCTTCCCATCCTCTTTCTCTGTCTTTTCTCCAACACTGTTTGCCTGACCCTGTTTATCCAGAAGGCTCCCTATCTTCCTCATTTGCATGGAATAGCTGGCGGTGGTGTTGACACAGCCTCTGTCAACCTGCAGGACACCTCAGATAAGAGTGTGTATGTGTATGTGTATGTGTATGTGTATGTGTATGTGTATGTGTATGTGTATGTGTATGTGTATGTGTATGTGTATGTGTGAGAGTGAGGACTCTTTATAGAGCACCTCTTTAGGACTTTGCCTCTTTCTATGGACAGGCTTTCATGGAAGATTGTGTGTGGGTAGGGAGGGGGGCGTTCTGTAAGTGTGTGTGGGTGGGTGACACACGGCCCTTGGTCAGTCCCAGCTGAGTCATGTCAGTGAAGTGAGGCTTGGCCATTAACATTCCTTCCATCAGATCGGAGAGGGCAGGCCGGATGGGACAACCCTGGGGCTAGCAGGTGTTAGTCAAGTTTTACTCCTGAGCAGAAGACGTGCATGTTAAACAGTAACACACTCACACACATTCACACACTATCATGACATGTCACATGTACACATACAGAAGGGTTCATGTTTCATGTGCCCATGTAAATGCACACATCAGCCAGGTTTATAAATATATACACACACACACACACACACACACACACACACACACACACACACACACACACACACACACACAGAGAGAGACAGAGAGACATAGTCATACCCCCCTGGGGTGTGAAATAAGAGAAGGGCAGGTAATGATCTCCAACAGCAGAACCAAAAAATGCTGTTTTGTGCGTCTCGCTGTTTTATCCGTCTTTCCCCTCCTGCTTTAATGTCCCGGCGTTCCCATTTCAGTAGGCAGTTTGGGATAGTCAGCGTTCACACTTACCTCATGGAGAGCATAGAGCACGGAGACCGACTGTGCTGAAGCTGTTAAACAGTTACAACATTTTTATGACTGAAAAAAGTCATAAAGGGCCCCCCCCCCCCCCTCTCTCTCTCTCTGTGTTCCTGTCTGTCTGTCCAGTTGTCTGTCCATTTCTCTGTCTCTTCCTGTTCCTCCTGATTGAAGCTCTACCAGGAGACCCTGTGGTGGAAGAGCCCATGAGGCGGCGAGGATATTTTAGTTGACTTTATTTCTGTGTGTTTCATTTTATTATTGTGTTGATTATTGGCTTCTGGGTGCCCATTCAAAGTGTATAGAGAGGGAGGGAGAAAGGAGGAGAGGAGAGAGGGATGGAGGAGGAGTGTTCTGTATTGCTTGATGCCGCAGCTTTGTTTTATTACTGCCATAATTCACACAGCTCCCTTGTTTTTAACATATTGTGTGTGTTGGACCTCCATTAATGCACAGTGATCTGACACACACACACACACACACTCAAACGCGTGCACACACACACACAGCAGAGGCTTATTCAAGCATATGTAAAACACTGATGCCTTAACGAGAGCCAGCTGGAGGGAACAGTAGGAGCAGACACACACACACACACACACACACACACACACACACTCTCACACACACACACCACACACTCGCTCTTCCTCTCATCGGATTGCACGTGCAGAGTACTGTGTACTCCAGCCAGGATCTGCCTTCTGTCTGTCTTCCTTTCCATCTTTCATTCTTTTTGCTTGTTGTCTTACCCTCTATCTCTCTGTCTTTCCATCTTTCCCTCCCTCTTTCCCTATTCCTTTCACCCTCGTTCTCTCTCTCTCTTTCCCTCTCCAGCTCTCAAGTAGTCCAGACTCTGGATTTCTTGTGTTTGTCTCATAGCATTCCTCCAGTTTCGGGGTAAACCCAGAAAAATGTTAAGCAGATGGTATGAAAAATAAAAATACACCCCCCAACACACGGCTAAAGCAACAGTACACACAAACATGCCCAAACACACTCATCCACCGAGGCCCTCCAGGCACATGATTTGTTTTTACATCACAGCCTCAGGCTAACCGTGGCTTTCTTGGTTAGCAGTGTCACATTTCTCCTCCGAGCGCTGCCCTGCGGTTTTCACTGAGATGAATCATGTTTATTTGGACTTTGCTCATTTTTATTCTTCTGTTTCTTTCTCTCTTTCTCTCTCTCTCTCTCTCTCTCTCGTTTCTGCTTGCTAAGCTGCCGACAGCAGCAGAATCATTTTTGGGTGATGCTGTTCACTGAGATGGATCAGATGGGATGAATTTTGCAACAGCCGTGCGCCACTCTTTTTGCCCAGGAAATCCATCTGCGCCGTTGTAAAAGATTCAGCATGTTTTCTGCTGCGAGTGAGGGGCCAGGTAATTGAGTTTGTGTTCCCGCACTATTTTTACCCTCTCCAGCGCAAACGCTGCCTCTCCTAGTCCTCCGGTGAGGCGTTATGAGGCAGGGAGTGAGGAGGGGAGGGGTCACGCCTGAAGGACGTCACACCCCCCATGAGAACAGGCCTCAGACAAGTCCAGAGTGGCAGACTAACCCGCCTGAAGCCTTCAGGTGTGAGGGGTCAAATCAGAATGTCCCAGTCAGGCTTGCAGCTGCCTAAACTTGTTGTAGACTCTCTACAACAATTGGCTAAGGTCTCTTAAAGGTGGGACGGACAAGCCACTGTGACTGGACTTGGCTTGTTAAGTTCAAGGTTTCTCCCTCTAACATGTTGTGCAAGTTTGGAGTTGCTGTCGGAGTTTCGAGCCAGACATGTTCATCACGAACTTCCATTTATAGTTGATTGTTGTTCATCATTACCTTTGATGGGTAAAATTCCATCTTCATAATGTTGTGCGAGTGTGCTTGTGCAGACAGATGCAGCTGATGTCTGGGTGAGTAACCATCCATAGTCCTTTTGTGCAGTCAGTTGGCAGTTAATCGGTTAAAAATGGCGAAAGGACTAGCAGGATGAAGCCTATTTTTGGACAGGAAATCGCGGTCAGCGTCTGATGGAAGGTCAGAGGTCAGGTTTAGGCAATGTCAGGGCAGAGTCAGGTCACCCTGACTTCCGTTTAGGACCAATCAAATCACCCCACACCCATGGAACCCCCCCTCCCCCCCTCTCTAAAATCAGCCCTGGACTCCAATGGGATGTCCCCCTCCTTCTCTGACCATCGGTGTTTGTACTTGGGTCTGGGGGTTAGACGGTCAATCTGTTTGCATTGGCTGTAGTAATCAAGAGATGGGTCAATATCTCATTGCAGCTTGCCCTAGTTTACTAATGAGCCAATTGGATATCTCTCCGATTCAGGCCACATACACTAAAGGCATTATGAAACTGGATATGCTGGCTTTCATTATGTCATTATGGAGCTGCACGGGCCATGGAAAGGGGCTCACTAAAAATATAGAATTAAGTGAGTGCCAATATGTAGTCTAATTAGTTTACTGAAATACACAAGCAAGTGCTGAGGCTCTCTGGCATAAGCAGAGCGTGGGCCGTGCTTTGTGATGTGCTGGGCATGAAGATGTATAGGTGGAGAATCTGAAAAATAAATGAAATAGAGGAAAATACAGAAAGCCATTGTCTAGAATTCACAGAATTTTCCTCTATCCTCTAAGGGTTAGGTCTTTCAAAACCCTTCTATATCTTTTTTGTTGAGGCCATATCCCATTCCAAGGACCGATAATGCTTATTTTGAGTGAACTCCTAATGATATTCAAAGAAGAAAAGAAAAAGAAAGTAGAAAAGCTGCAAGTTTAATAGCACTTTTTAATGGTGTATTTGTATATCGGTAGTCAGTTTAATCTAGGTGATCTCTTCAAAACTTTTCTTCACTTGCGAGACTTGGTTGTAGAGGAAGGGTTCAAAAAATAGTATTAGACAATTATGTTTGTAATATGCTATAAAAAATATAATGACCCATAAAATCAGCTTCTCTCCAGGGGGAAAAAAAAGATTTTGTCCGAAGTATGAGAAAAATGGGCTTTTGGGCATTGTAAAAATGGGCTTTTATGAGACCTCTGATTACCTATGATCTCCATTAAGTTCAAACTGCACCCTTGAGTGAAGCCATAGCTCACTCTGGCTGCTGTGTGGACATCAATCTCATTGCTGCATTTGATGGCTGCCCAGCAGGCCGACGTTCCAGAGCCCAAACGACGTCGTTCTGCTGAGAATCCGGGAGCTCATGTTTGTTTCGGTGCAATCAGACGGATAATTCTCTGGAATGCCCTTCGTTCCCATTACTCCATCTTGGTAATTAAATACGGAATCGGGGTCCAGGGGATTCTTGGCCCAGAGGTTTAGTCCAGTCACTTTTGCTCAGCAAGGAATGGCTTTTGGAACGAATCTGAAAGGTTAAGCACTTGTTTATGCAATTCATACAACCGTCATTTTCTCCTGGATGTTTTCTTAAATGCTTAAGAATCTGTGTGACCCCTCAAACCACATTAAACACACCTTCCTATACCTATGATCCTTTTATTGAATACAGTGGCAGAATGGGAGCAATTGGGGACAGAGACTTTTTGATTGTTTTGTGATAAGTATGCAGGAGGTGAAGTGAGTACAGTTCTGTGCTCTCTCCTTTTAGATGTTACCTTCCCGGGGTTGCCCAGCACTAACAAAATGAAGCAAAAAATGCTCACGGTCACTCCCTCTCTGTCTGACACTCACACACTCTCACACACACACACACTCTCACACACACGCACACGCATGCATACACACACATATTCTCTCTCTCTCACACACACACACACACACACACACACATGCATACACACATACACACACACATATTCTCTCTCACACACACTCTCACACTGGTTAGTGTGTAATTGCTTAATCATGCAGAGCGGAGCTGTACTGCAGGAGAGCTCTTCACCTTTGATGTCCTAATTAAAGATTTGGAGGCCATCTTTGATGGGGATCTTGATTGATCTTCCTCATAGTCTTGTTCATTAGAGGCTGAGGGCCCAGTGTTTGTGTTGGCCTCCCCACGCCTGACCAACCTCTCCTCATCAGCTCCTCCTCTGACTGCCTCTTCTTTGCCCACTGTTGGGGGGTTTTGTCACTCTCTCATTACTGCCTTGGATTTCTTTCTCTCTCTTTCATTATTCATTTGTTTTAATAAGTTCCATTGTAGCATTCTGCTCCACTGCTCAAGGGGGGTTCACTGGCATGCCACAACAGCAGAGCAGACATGGATTAGATCTGAAATGTAACATGTGCTAAAGATTGTGGAATAATGATAAGCATCGGCGAAAAGCAAATCGCAGATGTGTGTTCCATGCATTCACGTGTAAGACGTGTAGTCTGTGTCTGCACTGATCTGTACATGTCTGTTTTATTCAACCTCTCTTTGCTTTACTGACTATACAGACAATTGCTTCTCTCTCTCTCTCTCTCTCTCTCTCTCTCTCTCTCTCTCTCTCTGTGTGTGTGTGAGAGAATTGGTTGGCTCAGTGTATGGTGTGATCTCTGTGCAAGTGTGAAAGAGTGTCTGACAGTTGGGAGAGGCACGGGTGAGATTTTGGCTAGGGACTGACTGGCCGGGACTCACACGCTGCTAGGAGATTAGGAAAGCGTTGTTGGACCCTGTGGTCGTCAGTGTTTCCGTGTGTGTGTGTGCGTGAAGGCAAAGAGGATTGTGTGTGACTGCGTGACAAGTTTTTAGGTGCAAGGGGAAGACAGCGGGGACAGATCTGACCTTTAGCTGGTCAGAGTTAAATAAGCACGTTTAATGAAAGTGGGCATACGAGCAGCTGCTGATAACCCGGTCAACTGGCTTACACACACACACACACACACACACACACCCCTAATCACTCATGCGAGTCAACTCACCCTTTTACCACTCGACGCCTACTCCCACCTCCCCAAACCGTGACCCAACCTAACGCTGCGTGTTGGGCTATGTCCCAGTTTCCGTCCCATCTCACACTTGATTAACAAAGTGTGATCCAACAGTGTCTCTGCGGCCTCCAGGGTCACGTCCACAATTAAAATAATCGCTAGCCACTAGGATTAGCCATTTTGATGGGCACGCTAATCTCAGTTTGTTTGTGTGGTGGGATTTTGTTTTTTTTTGGAGACGTGCAGAAGCTAATGTCAGCGAGATGACCTTAAGCAGACTTGGCAGCGGGTTAAGGGTTAAATCCCTCCACGGATTCTATCAGAGGAGGAACACACACACACACACACACACACACACATACACACATACACACATACACACACACATACACACATACACACACATAAACATTGTTAAATATGAAAGAGGGAAGATCTCAGATGTTCACAGCAAAAGAGCCTGGAGATGGGTTCAACCTGTTCTGAGACATCTGTAGCATTCTAGAGGTGTGACGTACAGAACTTCATCAGAAATCCACAGACAGTCACTATCTGAAACCGAGAATTAAATCAGGCAGAAACCTTCAGAGAGTCACTATCTGAAACTGAGAACTACATCAAGAACCTTCAGACAATCGCCATCTAAAACTGAGAACTACACCAGGATCTACACCAGGAAAAAAAACTCTGAAATCCCTGTCTGAAACTCTGGCCCAGCTATTTCGGCTGCATTGTCTGCGCTATTGTGCCCAGTTAGGGTTCGGTTTGGGCTGTCACGCATGCATATGCAATATCAGCGAAACATCTAATATGGTTAGTTTAGCTTTTATGAGCGTAGAGGAAGAAAAGAATGAGAGATTGTCAGCGCTGGAAGGAAGCAATTATGATGGCATCAGCACGCCGCTCCCAGTGCCAAGTGGTTGGTGAGGGCTCGGCCTTGATGACAGGATACTCTAAAGTTCTACTTTGGGCATTTTTAGACGCACACAATGAGGGAGCGGAGGGGAGGGGAGGGGAGGGGGGTCTAGGGGGGGGAAATGGGAGCGAAGCACAGCGCTTTATGATCTTAATTACAGCCGTCTGTGGCCGGAGCGCAAACGCAGCCAGCGGTCGGCTGGAGGTGGGCAGAGGGGGCTCCGCAGCACCAGTGGCGCGCTGGTGGTTTCGCAGTGACGTCGGCGCCAAAAGCTCACCCAGTGTTTTGATGTCTCTGAGAACCAGTGGCCTCCAAAATGTCATTAAAACAGCCTGATGCAAGGATGTGTCAGATGTATACAGAGAGAGAGAGAGCGAGAGAGAGGGAGGCAACCAATGGGCTCGGGTTCTGAGGAGAGAACAGCCAGTGGTCATTGTCACCCTGTCTCTCACACAGAGAGGCCCATGTCTCGCAAGTTTCACATTTGAGGGGAGGACAGGACAGGAGAGGAGAGTGTGAGGTTGACTGACGTGGCTGGCTGTTTGAGGAGGGTGGCCCTCATTGGCTGAACTGTGTGAGGGTGCCTTGCCTCAAATAGGGGCTCTGTTGTTGCACCACCATTCGGCTCAGTGAATGCCATTTCTCTTTTTAGAGGATTGGGGCCCCCTTGTTTTTCTGGTGGTGTGGTGTGGTGTGGTCTGGATGGTGGGTTCTGGTTTGGAGAGGGGGGTTAAGGAGCCAGCCCTGTTGGTCTTTGTGGTGCGTGTCGGTGTTTGTGAATGCCTCAGGGATAATGAGTCTGATGTCACCCCCTGAAAAGGGGCAGGGGGGACAATGGCCCCTGTGTGTGTGTGTGTGTGTGTGTGTGTGTGTGTGATGCTCTCTGGGCTTTTGGCGTAGCCCAGTGAAAGTGGGAGTGCTCTATGTCTGAGCATGTGTATTTGTGTTTGCATTGAAGAAGCTGGTTGAAGCTATGCAGTGTATGACCTTCTTTAAAAGGGTCAGTGTCTGGGAACAAAATTTTAAGGCTCCTATTGTTCTCAATACTCTGTGTGTGTGTGTGCGCTTGTGTGTTTTATGCATGCATGCGTTTTGTAGTTCTCTCTCTCTTTGTACTGTTTATGTGTGT